>NC_060215.1:102763000-103064000 GCF_021130785.1 Homalodisca vitripennis
AGGCCTGGAACAATCTGTAATACTACATTGCAGGTTCGTGTAGACATATATATATATATATATATATATATAATATATATATATATATATATATATATATATATATCTTCAATAAGAATAGAAGAAAAGAACATAAAAATTCTCTATATTTCGTCTTAAGACATTTTCAAGAGATATACAGTAGGTAAATAAGCAAATATATCAACAACAAAAAATAAACAAAAGAAACATCATATGTTAATAAAACTAATTTTGAATTACGTACAAAGAGTAAATAATTTTGCTTATTACAAGGAATATAAAGTTATAAATTAAAATTGTAGTTAAACGTGTAATGTTATAAATTAAAATTGTAACGTGTAATTTATACATACTGCTATCCGTATCTTAAATTTAGACCATCCGGATGCTTAGTTTGTAGCACCCTCTAATGAGCTATTTCTAAAAAATTTATTTTAAGTTTATGGGGGTTCTGAATTTTGTTAATACTTTTTAGAGAAAAGCATTCATCGAATTTTTTGTTATGCTCCATTGCGTGGGCCGAAATAGGATTTGATTTAATTTCAAGATTTGTATCGCTGCGATTTTTGTTCATTCTAATGTGCAATGGAGTTATGGTCTGACCAATGTAGTCCTTCGGACAGTCTTTACATGACAATTGGTAAATAACATTGCTGGATTCACAAGTCATTTTACCAATTATCGGATAATTCCTTTTCGTTGTGCTGCTACAGAAATGTTTTGAACTTATTATTAAATTACATGTTTTGCAGCGAGGCTTAAAACAGGGTTCACAGCCAAAAGGTTTGTTTAAATTTTGAGTTAGCTCATCAGAGGGTAATTTTGGTCTTACTAATATGTTTTTCAAATTTTGAGGCTTTTTAAAAATTACTTTAGGTGGATTAATGAATATAATTTTGGTTACAGGTGAAGCCTGTAGAATATTGTGTGCAGTGTTTATTATACCATTAATTTTGTATAGCCCTGGATGATAGGTAGTAATAAATTTTCCTTGGTTTTTATAATTCCTAGGAGTAGAGTTTTTTAATTTTTGCATGTTATCATTTACAATTTTGTTAGGATATCCTCTATTTCTAAAAACATTTTTTAATTTTTCAGTGTGACAATAATAATCATGTTTATTAGAGCAGAGTCTGTTTGCTCTAATAGTTAGACTTTTCGGAATAGATTTTTTAACGTAACCAGGATGGCAGCTTGAGTAGTGTAAATATTGCATTGGATTTGTATCTTTGACATGGATTTTCGTTTTTAGGTGTCCCTGGTCTAAAAACACATCGACATCTAAAAACGTAACAAGATTTTTAGAAATATTGAAAGTGAATTTTAAAACTGATAATGAATTTAATTGTTGAATAAAATGTGTTAAACTATCCATGCCATTTCGTCAATAAATCGGAACCAAACTAACGGTTTTAAATTTTGAGATGTTAAAAAATTTTGTTCAGAAGTCCCAAAAATAAATTTGCATATGAAGGTGCCATTCTGGTTCCCATTGCGGTTCCTTTCATTTGTAAGTAATTTTTGTTTTTAAATCTAAAATTATTCATGGTAAGTATAAAGGTTACTAGGGCAGATAAAAAAGAAGTAGAAGGTTTTGAATTCCTAGGTCTTAAATTTAAAAAATGTTCTACAGTTCTTATTCCATCGTCATGAGGAATATTTGTGTACAATGATTCCACGTCAACTGTAGCCAAAATTAGTTCACCGCCCAGGGGCTGGGGTATTTCAGAAAGTCTGTCAATGAAGTGATTGGTGTCCTTTATGTGTGACTGTAAAGATTTGGCCAAAGGTTGCAGATGAGCGTCAACGAAGCTTGAAATTCTTTCTGTTAGTGAATCGTAGCTGGAAACAATGGGTCGTCCAGGCGGAGGGCGAATCGGTTTATGTATTTTAGGTAGCGTGTAGAAAACTGGAGTTCTAGGTGATTTTGGTGTTACTAGATTGATTTCTTGGTCGGACAAATTTTGAGTTGGGCCTTTTATTTTCAAAAATTCAGAAATTTCAGTGTTAAATTGTTCAGTTGGATCTTTTGACAATAATTTGTATGTAGTAGTATCACTGAGTTGTCTTTCAGCCTCTAAAGTATAGTCAGTGATATTTTGAATAACAATCGAGTTGTTTTTGTCTGCAGGTAAAATTACTATGTTTTTATTATGTTTTAATGAAGTGATTGCTTTTCTTTCATTATAACTCAGGTTTTGTTTTTTTGGAAGTGAATCACCAAATGTGGGATTTGCTGTATTTGATATTATGGTGTTAATATACTGTTCCACAGGATGATCAGGCGGTAGGTTAGGAGGTTCCCACTCAGAATTAGTCTTGAACTTCATAATCGATTCATGTATATGAGACTGAAGTGGAATTTGGTTTTGCGAGAAGTAAAATTTGACACGGACATCTCTTGCGAAAGCAAGAGCATCAGCTACTAAGTCAATATGATTGAATGTAGGAGTAGGGGAGAAGGCCAATCCTTTAGAAAGCACAGACATTTCAGCTTTATTAGGTATGTAGCTGGATAAATTTACAATCGATTTGCAGATATCTGAGATATCTTCAGCTTTTTTACAACTTTCACTAACATTTGTTGGATTTTGTTGATCATTTCTTGCTATGACTGGTTTTACTGTATTACTGGTTGATGGATTGTTCATTATTAAAGGATCTTTTGAATTTGGATTAAACATATCCTTAAATATTGTTGGTAAAGAATGACCAAATTTTATATTCTCGAGGCACAATTTTGAAAGTTTTTTTAGTAGTGATTGGGCTTTTTCGGACATAATGTTGTTAGCTTCATTAATTATTTCATTAAATTGATTATATATATCTGGAAATTTTATAAAAGCTTCTTGTTTAATTTTTTCACCGTTTTGTTTGTGTTCTTTAAACAATCCTTTATAAAGTTGTAGAACTAGATTTGTAAGCTCAAAACTAGTTCGTGTAGCAAATACTTTAATTTCGTTGTGCACACTTGGAGGAAGAGCAGAAATGGGAAATTTTGGACGTAGTCCATGCGGAGTATATATATATGCAAACAAGGCTCAATCTGGTACAACATATCACGTATAAAGGAGTTGTATAGCTTGATTGCTTGAGATTAGTACATTTAGCTGCTCAGAGGAATCTTTTGGCAACGCATATAAAATATAAGTTATATCAAAGTAAGTTGTGGGTATCTAGTAGCGGATGTAACTTAAGCTCTAAGTAATTAATTCTCTGGAAAGTTGCCAATCCAGTTTTAGCGTCACGAGTTTGCAATACACAAAGTGGAATAAAGTAACACTGCCACCCCTTCCTTGTTATCTTGTTTAATTTTGGAACACGCTGTGAAGCATTTTCATTACTTAATGTCTGAAAATGCTATATTTTTATTGACAAAGTAGAATTTGTATAAACTTTAACAGTATATACATTTAGCTTTCTCCCATTATTTTTTAAATAACACAATGGAAATTTATTCCATAAATATTTAATCATCTCTTTCCCTACCTTTTTGGAAGAAGGGCCAGATAAATAGTTATAAGAATAAATAAACTATGAACATTGCTCCACTATATGTTGCATTAATGTGGAAACTATGTGGCGTTTTTTATTCTGGGGTTGGAGGTAATTACTATTTTACGTTCTAATCGGTCATGTAACGGGCATGGCGTATTGGAAAAAAACGAGCGTGTTGGCGTGTTGGTTATTTTCAAACTGGCAGAGAGGAGACGGAATTAATGATGCTGCGCCAGCTCCAGGATCTTTCAAAGGATTCGGTTCATTCCCATGATAGAAATAACATGGAACTGGCTAAGCGGCGTCGATCCAAGAAAGTGTCCCAGACGGTCAGCCACCATCCATTACTTTTCCGCTAAACTCGTATTGACCACACTCATCTGAAATTATCATATGCTAAAGAAATAGCCCTTTCACTATTGTAATAAAATGACTTCGTTGCTCGGTTCTATGTTTTAAGCGTCATATAATCAGCATAATATAATAGAATCAACATACATAAAGTAAAACGTAATTTTAATATCCAGGTATGAATAAGTGATTCAATATATACAATGACTGACACTAAAAATGGACGTGTAGTTTAAGATAAAATACTAATCGGAAATGTGTTTCTTTTACTCAATTTTAGATTTTGTTTTTTAGATCTAACTAAATATGAACTTTATTATTTTTATATAAATAGGCATACTGTCCTGTAATAAAATATTATCTCTTTGTATTTTAATGTCATGTGTTTTTATTTAGTACAAACATTTTTATTTTATTATTGTAACCACTTTTATTTAATTATGTGGGTCTGATGATGTGCTCATTGAGTACGAAAGGCCTCACAAAAGTAAAAACCTATATGATTGGAGTGTTTGATTAAATATTTAATAGTAAATATTGATCCCACTCCTAAATAAAATAAACATTCTAATTAGTAGATGGAAGCCAGAAGTATACAAAAAGGTGGATAGTAATACAGATAGAAAGATTTTATTAGTCTATTGCTGTGTGGTAGTGTGCAGGTGGAAGATGGAGGTCTATAGCAACTTGAAGAAATCTTGCCATCCTGACTGTCAGTTAGTCTAGACGAATCACCTGAAAAAAATAGCAAGCGTTTAAAAACTGTGTTCACTAAGTGATTTCTTATTGTAAAATTATCAATGTAACAGGTATCGGATGCCATGAAACTACTACAATATTGGAGGCAATAATGCTCTAACAGTTTTGATGAAAAAGAGTCAAATATGCAACTTTAGTGGTTTTTGTTGTAAACCTAATTAAAATAAATTAAATTTGGGCTTTTTACTTTCCCAATTATACGGAAAAAGTATCTAATATATTAGGAGTTGTTTAGGTTAAATAACTTGAAATTAAACCAGCTTCCTGTTAATAATTTCGCTCCTATTCATCTATAAATGAAGGATGAATTAAATACGAACCAAAATTGTGTTCTTGATATATGCAAAGTAATCTCAAGAGGTGTAATCCCTGTTGATATTTCCTTAAATACAACGTAAATTATTTTGTTCACGATGCCTTACAATGGCAAGTCGCATCCTGTTATTAAATGTCGCAAAAGAGATTGTTCAGATAATCATAAAATACTAAGTATGCTTAATTGGTGTACGCCAAACTTCGTGTGTCTACAGTTTAAACCATTTTATGGGGTATGACCGAGTTTTTACATTACGTCAGTTAGGCAATTTCTTCAAACTACTGGATCAATTATTAAATAATGTGACGTCGGGGCCCATGTTCCCGCCGTCTGGAAGTACTGGAGGGGGAGGTCAGCAAGGTGAGCGCCCGAGGCGGTGTGTACGTGAGAGGACTCCGGCGCGAGCGGACGTCCGAGCTCCCTGAGGGCCGATCTAGTGTAGGGCTTAGCCTAGTGATGGTCGTGACGCGTGGTGTCCATGGGTTCGGAAGTGTTGTCGTTTGAATAAATTTGCTGTAATCTGAGCTGCGTTTGATTCCTGAGTACACCCCCTTCGCCCCAGCTGAGCAGGAGGCGTGACAAATTGGTGGAGGTGCCGGGTATCCTGAGGTGATCCAGAACCAAAGACGGATTAACGATCCCAGGTTAGTAATATAATATTTAATAGTAATATAATATAATAGTAAATATTTCTTTTTTAAATTCGGATTGTTTTTTTTTTAAGTAAATTGATTAAGTTGAAAAAAAAAGTAGATTGAAAGAACAAGAGAGAAAGTTAGTTTTTGATCCAAATAATTGTAGTTACCTTTTGAAAGCAAAGTGTAATTTGGAGTAAATAATTTTATTTGTTTTCTCGTAGCTTGTAAGCCGAACATAATTTTGTAGTTGTAAGAGTAGCCTATTTAGCAGCCACAGTGCGTCGAACCAAGGTACCGGTAAGGGAGGCAACCTACCCGTGATGTAAACAAAGCTGTTTCTTTTTATTGGTGAATAGAATAATTTTGAGAAATAGTTTTTGTTTTTATAAAGTAGTTAAAAAAAAGGGCTTGTCCATGGGTAGGCCAGGTCAAACCCAATTGGTACGACGACTGTCGCGGCATTGAAATGTTGTGGTGTTTTGAATAACCCTTGTGTTCAGGGGAATATGTATATTTAAATTGTTGATTTGATTTGGATTGTGATTGTGATTGTGATTTTGATTTTGTTTTGATTTAATTTTGTTGTGATTTGGTTTTTATCTATTCTTAATTCGTGATAGGGTGGAGCAATCGTATGTCGTCCCCAAACATCAAGTTTAGTGAAAAAACAAGAAGTCAGTCAAGGCTGACATCAGTTAGTGAGGTTCCCGAAGACCCAGGACAACCCCAAAGACATCTTGAGGAAGTAAGAACCGTAGCTGAAGTCGATTTAATTCCCCTACCTGGTAGTGGTCCTGACGGTGAAGAGGAAGTAGAAGCTATGGCTGAAGCCAGGGGGCCTGTTATTACTCCAGGAAAGTTCAGGGGCGGAATGGAGGACAACGTGGAGGAGTATCTAGCCCAATTTGGGAGAGTGGCAAAGGCCAATGGCTGGAACGAGGATAAGATGTTGGTTATTCTCCCCTGTTACCTGGAAGGGGCAGCTCTGAAATGGTACGAGAACCTAGAGCAATCTTTAGGAGCCAATATCACCTGGGAGCGGGTAAAGAATGGAATGAAGGATACGTTTCAAGCAATCGCTTGGGATGAACAGATGGAGTTCCGACTGCGGATGCGGATGCAAGGGGAGGAGGAGCCCGTAGAATCGTATGTACAAGATGTGTTAAATTTATGTTCAAAAGTGGACCCCGGAATGAACGAGAGAACTAAGATCAAACATGTTTTAAGAGGATTAAGGCCATCTCTATTGGAGAAAGTGATGGTGATGACCAATGACACTCTAGAAAGCCTACTGGCTAACGTAAGGAAGATCCAGACCGCACGTTTCATGGCTGGACAGCGGGTAGACCACCTACTGGGGGAAGTCTCATCAAAGGCGACAACTACAGGGAACGCCAGTCAGCCATCCAAGACGGAAAGAACACAGGAGCTAGAAAGCAAACTAGAAAACTTAACATCTGAATTTGCCAAGTTAAGCATGCGTCTTCTAGAACAGCAGGAGAAGAATCGAGATACACGAGGCCGCATGACTGAGAACAATAAGCAACAGCCAAGGGTTCAGTTCGAAGTTCCGAGGGAAAGAAGAGCACAAGATGGTGAACAGTATGGAAGGTGGAACCGAGGGAGAGCAAGAGGAGCCTACTCCACCTCGAATCGTGGAAGATCTAGTGACGGTCGAGTGATATGCTACCAGTGCAATAGACCCGGTCATTATGCTGTTGCCTGTCGCTCAGGAAATCAGGGAAACGACAGAGGGAACCACTAAATCAGGGAGCGAGTGGTTCCGCTAGAATGAGCTCCCAACAACAGAGGATGAGCGTCTTGTGCCAAGAACATGAGCGCCGAGAATGGTATGACACATGGAGGAGATACAACCGTAATCCACGCCATGAGTATCGCCGTGGAGATTTTACCCACGCTATACCCAAGGAATTCCCTCGTCCCGAGGCCAGTACTGTTAGAACCGTGGGAGTATTGGAAATAAAAGGAAAATTAAATCAGAGGACAATGCCAATAATATTAGATACTGGGGCCTGTGTGAGTTGTGTTGATGAGAATCTGGTAGCCAACGTGAGAGACAGGATTAAAGCAGTACAAGGAATGAATGTTAAGACAGCCACCGATGAGCCGGTACAGATTTTGGGTAGAATAGAAATTATCTTAGAAATCAGCCACTGTGTGATATTGTTCCCAGTGTTTGTGGCCAAAGGAGTGGGTGACTGTTGTATCCTGGGTAACGATTTCCACCTGAAGTTTGGTACAACAATAGATTTCTCGAGGAGAAGAGCCCAATTTATAATCGCCAACGGAAGAAAAATCTCAGTAGATTTCCTCAGCGCGGAAAAAGACGCCAAGTATTTGCGTCCACCTCCAGACCCCTCGTGGTTGAAGCACATACAGTTTGAAGAAAGACAACAGATACAGGCGAGAGTAATATGTGATGATTCTACTGAACTCCCTCCAAGAAGTCAGAGACTCCTGAAAATTAAGTACGAAGGTTTGTTGCCCACTTTAGGAGTTATGGAACCAAAGGAAGGAATATTTAGAGAAAAATCTGTTCTATTGCCCTACGGATTGACTCACGCCGAGCCACCTAACCAAGTATTGGTGATGAATCTGGCAGATGATAAAAGGTGCCTACAAAGAGGCGAAGTGTTAGCGGAGGTATATGAAATCTGTGAACTGCGAGAAGAACCGACCAGCGAAGTCGAGGGAGCAAGACAAGAAAAGAGCGAGCTTGAGGAGGCGAACATAGATATTAATCCGCAATTATCCCCAGAGAAAAGAAAAGCCCTACTTAAACTGCTGACAGAGTTTAGAGACCGCTTTGCCTGGAAGAAATCTCAAATAGGACGAACAAACGTGTGTGAACTGGCCATTCCGCTCACTGACGATACCCCAGTGCATCAACCTCCCTATAGGGTGTCGCATCGTGAGCGAGAGATTATCAGGGAGCAGGTGGATGAAATGCTAACGAAAGGAGTCATCCGGAAAAGTAATAGCGCTTACGCATCCCCAGTTGTACTCGTAAAGAAGAAGAACGACACATGGAGGTTCTGTGTAGATTACCGTAAATTGAACCTATGTATCCAAGATCTAGCGTATCCCTTACCATTAATTGGAGATATATTGACATACTTGAACGGATGTCAATGGTTCTGCACCCTCGACCTGAACTCTGGTTATTGGCAAATACCAATTAAGGAGGAGGATAAGCACAAAACTGCTTTTATAACGGCAGACGGCCTTTGGGAGTGGGAATGTAACCCCTTTGGACTCAAGACTAGCCCAGCGGTGTTCCAGAGATGTATGGACCAGGTACTAGCAGGGTTGAAATGGGGGAGCTGTCTGGTTTACCTTGATGACGTATTGGTCATGGCACCAGCATATGATGACATGCTGAGCAGATTAAGGCAGGTCTTGGAAAGGCTTAGATCAGCCTCTATGACTCTTAATCCAACCAAATGTTCGTTCGGGTATAGCGAAGTCAAGATCTTAGGACATACGGTAAACGCCCAAGGTATAAGTCCCAACCCTGACAAGATACAAGTAGTAAAAGACTTTGAGGCTCCAAGACGACTAAGAGCTCTGCGATCCTTTATTGGCATGTGTAATTATTACAGATCTTTTGTGCCGAATTTCTCTAAGGTAGTTGGTCCTTTAGTCCATCTTACCAGGAAGGATGTAAGATTCCATTGGGGTCCTGAACAGGAGGCAGCCTTTGTAGATCTGAAGGAGCGCTTGACATCAGCTCCAATTCTGAGACATTTTGACCCAGAGTTGCCCATTGAGTTGCACACTGATGCGAGTGACCAAGGAGTAGGCGCAGCCCTTATGCAAAAGGATGGAGAGACAGTGCTTCCAGTAGCGTATGGTTCGCGAAGGTTATCGGACGCCGAGAAGAAATACACTACAACTGAGAAAGAGTGCATCGCTGTGGTCTGGGCGGCGCAACATTTTAGGCAGTTCTTGTGGGGCCGAAAGTTTACTATAGTGGTGGACCACCACGCGCTATGTTGGTTAGACAAGAACAGAGACCTATCGGGCAGACTGGGCCGTTGGGCTCTCAAACTTATGGAATTTGACTACAAGATTAAACACAAGCAAGGGAGATTGCACGTGGTACCAGACTGTCTATCAAGGAATCACGGAGGGGTAGACGATCCGGAGGATCAGGACAAGACCAATGATATCCCTATGTTAGCAATTAACCTGAAAGATCTCACCAGTCTACAGAGAGAAGATCCCGATTGCAAGAGGATAATAGAAGCAGTTCAAGACCCTGACGGAGCAGCTAGCGCAGATAGACGGTTGGCTAAGAGCTTTATGGTTGAAGACGGGTTACTATATAAGAAGAATGTCGCACATGTAGGTCACAAGAAGTTACTAGTGATCCCAAAAAGTATCAGAGATGAGGTGTTATTTGAATGTCATGACAGTCCGTTATCTGGCGGCCATCTGGGGTTCAGTAAAACATAATTCAAGATAAAAAGCAGATACTACTGGCCAAATATGGTTAAGGAAGTTGAACGATACGTAAAAACGTGCCCGGACTGCCAGAGTCGCAAGACACCCAAACGAGCAGCCGCAGGGCTCTTACAACCTATTCCCGTGGGACAGCCATTAGATACCATAGGAGTGGACTTCTTGGGACCGTTTCCGAGGTCAGCGAAAGGGAATGTGTATATAATCGTAGCAGTAGACTACGCCACAAAGTGGGCAGAGGCCGAGGCAACGAGAACCACGACTGCTGAAACAACAGCGAGGTTCCTAGTAAACAGGATAATCTGTAAGTTCGGATGCCCAAAGAAGATATTGTCAGATAGAGGGACGAATTTCACATCCTCCTTTGTGAAAGAATTGTTAAAAGGATTGGGAATACGACCAGTATTTACAACTGCCTACCACCCCATGTGTAATGGACTGACAGAACATTTTAACGGTACTTTGGCCCAAATGCTGTCAAATTATGTCAGCACTAACCAGAGAGACTGGGATTTGTATGTAAGCCTTACTTGCTTTAGCTATAACACATCTGTACAAGAGACCACTCGACACACACCCTTTTTCCTTATGTATGGTCGAGAAGCACGACTCCCCATAGACGTGTCCCTACGCCAACATGCGTCAGAGGACCCACAAGTCGAGGAAGTGCTGGAGAGAGTTCAGAAGTGCCGTGAAGACGTACAGAAGATAGTCAGCGGTACACAGAAGAAGCAGAAACAGAGGTTTGATAGGACCCATCGACATGTGGAATTTGAACCAGGGGAACAAGTAATGGTGTGGACTCCCATCCGCAAGAAGGGTAGATCGACTAAGCTGCTACACAGATGGTATGGACCATACCAGGTCGAGGCTAAGCTATCGGACGTGAACTACGTGATACTAGTCACCAAAGGAAAGAAGCCTCCGTTCCAGGACACAATTCACGTTAGTCGGCTGAAGCGGTACTACCCTAGGACACTGTGAGAGGGTTATGGTAAACAAAAAAAAAAAAATGTACTAAAAGTAGTTGTAAATAATATTTAGTAAAAGGTAGATTAATAATTATTAATGTAGGACCATGTTCAATTTTTGGACTTTCCAATTTATTGTGAATTGTAGTGAGTGGTAGTAAAACCTTAACATTAGTGCACGAAATGAGGAACTCATGAAGGTGTGCTCCACGACAATAAATAGCCGGTGAATGAACTATGAACGTGCCGTCAGCAAGATCAAAGTTCGAACGGAAGGGGAGCGTGTGAAGACCTTGCTGAGGACAATTAGTTCGGTTAGTGTCGGTGTCGCGTGGACATAAGTGAACTGAAGACAACCTGAGTCCCATAATCGTGGTTCATTATATATATGTATATACGTTTATTCTCAGAACTGATTTAATAATTTTCAAATAATTGCTATTTATCGTACAGTGTTTAACATTGTATTTCTTGTTTAATTGTGTTACTTGTGTGTGTACCTAAGTCCTGACAGAGACAGGAACGAGGTGAGCGGCTATGGAATACCAGATAGCGGTGATGTATCTAGTTACGTGTAAGTGTATTTTGTTTGCAGTCGCAGTTACCGGGATGCACAGCGACACCCGGGTGCCGATATCTGTAACTACAGGGGTGTACTGGAAAGAGATACCCGAGATGGTGATGTACGAGTCATCAGTTCCTCTAGTGTATCAAAGTGTGTTGCCAGAGGACGATATGGCTCACTTGTCACTGCCACAGAATAATGGTTTTTGTAACAGAGTATTAAATGATCCCCAATGTATGTTGTTCGCATGGATTCTTCAGGCCGATAAAAGAATAGGACAGCAAGTGAAATGGCTGAACTCGAGCCTCAGTGGGAAATCCGATGTATATGTAAAGTCTAATAGTATGTCTGCTAGAGTCCAGAGGAGTTTAAGTGTGATAGGAGATTTCGCCAATTGGTGCTGTGGAGTAACGACTAAACGACAGTTAAAACCTTTATTCACTAATCAATATTTAATGTCAAAATTTGAAAATGGCTTAAGTGAGCAAGTAACTGAAGCCTTTTCAGAAATAGAGAATGTCAATTTAGGTATGAAGAATTACAGTGCAGAAGTAGAGAGGACCTTCGCACGTGTCGTGGATGTTGGCGTTAACATAACCAAATTAATCGATCGATTTCAGAAGCAGGAATTCACAAACGAACAGAGAAATGATCACAAGAGTTTTAGTTTGTTACAGGTGAGCGCGCACCATACAGTACGTCAGTTACAATTGTTACAACTTGTTACACGCCTAGAGATATTGAGTCAATGTCGAGAGGGGAAGATCCCGAATTCTATAATAACTGTAGATAAGCTAAGAGAGGATTTAACAAAATTGACAGTTGCATTAAAAGCGGACAGCTATGACCTAGCGATACCACTGGAGGAAGTGTCTAAATACCTTAAGTTAGAAATAGCTGATTGTGTAATTTCTGGTAACTCAATCTTAATAAATTTGCACATTCCAATCAAGAAACCTACGTCCCAATGGAAATTGTACACCCCTTTAATAATACCTTTTGCATGGAATAACCAGACTTGTACCATTAAGCAGGAAACGTCATTTTTGGTTAACAGTGAAGACAGTATGGTAGTGATACAGGGAGCAGCCTTGCAGCACTGTCAGCCGAATATTAATCCACTATGCTATGTCCCTAGATACGCCGGTGATGCTGTGTCGGGATCACGTTGCCCTAGAAAAACATTTATGGGTGCGACCATACAAGAGCTGAGCTCACTATGTGTATTTTCATGTGTATCAGGTGACGTGCCACTTATCACCCAGATAGACGACTTCACCTATGTACTAACCTATATTGTTGAGCATTTAGAGTTTGTGTGCAGATACACTTCGAACACTACAGTTAAGATAACAGAGCGTAAGAGCCTGGGTGCACTACACGTGAGAGTGCCGTGTGATTGTAGCTTAGTCGCTGACTCCCACATTTTGGTTTCAGAAAGCTATCCGTGTAGGCAGGAAGCGGATAAGTTAGCTGTGGCACACATACTTCCAGCTTCGTGGTCAAAATTAAAAACTTTGAAAATCACCTCTAAAATTAATCATGTTTCCAGCACTTTCGAGACACTAGACGAATGCTTAGACAACGAATGGCCTAGTCAGCTGCCGCACTGGAATTTATCTTTTTCAGAACATAGAAAGTTAGAGAGCCCGACGCTTAAGGTTTTGTCAGTAGAGAGGGACATGTATACATCACTGTCAGCCGTGCTGCACTCCATTTGTTTTTGTTTACTAACCATAATTGTTGTGAGAAATCCCCATCTAGTAGGCTTAGGTATAGGAGCATTTGTGAGAGCAGAAAATGAAATATTCTCCCCGAATCAGGAACAATTTATTGTGGATTTATTTTGTGGCATTATAATAATATTGGTTCTGATTGGTTGTCGGTACGTCGTGGGATTATGGGTAAACTGGAGATCCAAGGTATCGAGACGAAAAGGCGACGACATAGCGATGACCGCCAAACGTGACGTCAGAGACGATGGCTTGCCAAAGAACTTGCCTATCACGGAGGTCGATGGAAAGGAGCTGAGAATCACTCTTGAATGGTGGGACCAAGTTCGTGATCAGGTATAAAGGATACCAGGTAATCGTTGTAACCATAGGTAAACTTCGAGGTAAACCGTATAACTGTGAACGTTATAGTGTATGATTAATAAAATGTATAAAATATATTATTTCAGGAGATTATTATTATCATGAATTCGTAAACATGTAAGTCCAGTGTGTGAATGAAAATGTGGGGAGTGTGAAAGTTTGAATGAAAAAAAACCGAGTGGCCACTCAGAGTGAATGTGAGTGAATATGAGTATTAGCTAATATAAGAGTTTATATTCCAAAACTGTTTATTATGATTGACTAGGTGAAATACATGTTCTGTTTTCAGCGGTATGTATACATACGCCAATATCAGCGTGGAATGGTTAGAAGTTGATTTTGACTAATAATAATTAAATTGTAAACTCATAATTATTCTGTAAATACAGGGGACCCTTGAAATAGTTTTAGAATTCCTAGATTAGGTTAAGACTTAATGTTTAAGAGGATTGGTACGTCGCAATGACATAATAATTTGTTAGTAAAATATAATTGCCTATTGTATTATAACACTGATGTAAAACAGTTAATAATAATTTATGTTGTTCTTCCAGTTGTCATTAACGTAATTATGAATTAAGCGTTGATAAGTTAGTTTTCTAAGATTGTAACACTGTATACGAAACCAAATGTTGTATATGGTTATGCTAACCAATGTTAAGGAATAAGTATTTGCTTTTGTAATTTGTTTGTAAATTGGGGAATAAAAATAATCAAGTATTAGCTTGTCAATGCATACAAAGTAACTTATAAGATGTTCGGGTATAGTCAGCTATTAACATATTATTGTGTGGTGTTGAGGTAGTTATGTTGAAAGGTAGTTAGATGTGTGTAAAGAATAAAATTTAAGAGATAAAAGCTTTGTTGAAAAACGAAGTCATTTCATGCTAAGTCTTAGAGCACCGGTGGGAAGTCCAGTAGCTCAGAGCCAGGCCGGTGACCTGCGAGGTCAGGTGACCAGAGAGGCCGGACGGCTACTGCTGACCACAGCTACTTTTGTCACGTAGACAATGCCGCTGTGCACAACTTCAGTTACAAAACTTTGTACCACCTCTTGCACTGTAAAATATCTGTATCCTGTAGTACATGGTTACGCTTATAATGTCCTACTATAGTTTGTTTCACTTGTCTATGTTAATGAGTAGGAAGATGTCAAATATCCAGAATAGCCTTGTCGTGGACTTATAATTACAATTATTTAGTTTGGGTCCCTATAATAATATCCACTTTGTAAGGTTATTATCTATAAAAAAAAGTGTTTTTGCAATAGTAAGTTATAGTATGGGTAGATAATAAGGATTAATGTACTAGTTAGTAATTTGGTAAATAGTTCTAATAATAATATTATCATGTTTGAATTGGAATATCGTCATTGTACTAGATCATAAGAAAGGGCAATATAGAGGATTAATATATTTTGTTTTGTATGACTCGCACAGAACAGCTGAATGGTTCCGGAATGTGTCATGAACTCATCTATTCATATACAATTATAATTTCTCGCTTCAAGTAGTTATAAAGACATGTAAAGTTGATTAATGTATCTTAATATAAAATGTCGAATATACCTACACGTAAGGATATATGTATAATATAAGGGAATGGACACCACCGCGGGTATTTAAGAGTAAGTTTATATGAACTAATGTTTCTGTCAAATAAATGCGATTACACCAATAGCAAACATTGCTAACTAGAGTAGGTAGATAGGCTCTCGTAGGACAACATGTTTTGTAGAAGGCAAACCTTTGTGAGGAACGATTCATTGCCTGTTGCTGGAATAACATTAAAAATTAATAAACTTTCCCTGGAAATGTATTAGTGAAGCGGTACCGATGGGAGCGAACGACTGAGGCTCGTGATCGGGCCGTCCCAACGCCAGAGACTTTATGTGTGATCGGGCCGTCCCAACTTCAGAGACTTTATGTGTGATCGAGCCGTCCCAACTTCAGAGACTTTATGTGTGATCGGGCCGTCCCAACGCCAGAGACTTTATTTGCCAGTGTAAATGACTGTCCCTGAGAAGTGGCTGCCGCAGTGTCGTTGTTCCCCATGTGTTTCCTCCACATCTAAAGACAAATATTGACTGTTGGAGAACCCCGACCGCTAGCCACACTGTTAGCGATACGCGGCGAAACGTGAGGGTAGACGCCATGGTGACTTGTGCACGTGACCCAGCCGCCCAGCTGAACACAACCAAGGGACCAGCTGCCAGGGCCTGGAAGAATGAAGAAGACGAACTCCTAGAGGGCATCCACCCCAACAACCACCCTTAATTTGGCTGGGGGTGTGTGACGTCGGGGCCCATGTTCCCGCCGTCTGGAAGTACTGGAGGGGGAGGTCAGCAAGGTGAGCGCCCGAGGCGGTGTGTACGTGAGAGGACTCCGGCGCGAGCGGACGTCCGAGCTCCCTGAGGGCCGATCTAGTGTAGGGCTTAGCCTAGTGATGGTCGTGACGCGTGGTGTCCATGGGTTCGGAAGTGTTGTCGTTTGAATAAATTTGCTGTAATCTGAGCTGCGTTTGATTCCTGAGTACACCCCCTTCGCCCCAGCTGAGCAGGAGGCGTGACAATAATTAAATGGTTTCTTCGCTCACCCACACTATATACTTCTGTTGCTATATGATGAGAGAAAACACATAAGAGAACTAGGTCTGAGATTCTTAATGGCAAGATCAGCAGAAACATATAACGTGAGGACGTATGTTGTCCCTTATGACAAAATATATAATCGATGGTATCTTGAAAGTTTATCTAAGTCTAGCTATCAGATACAATGGATGGATTTCCACGTTTTCCTCGTCATACAAAAGCAGTGAAAAGAATCATAAATGTTGTGACTGAGTCATCACTAAGTCTCTGTTGCAGAAACCGCTTTTTCTTAGATCAAAAATAGCTTAGAAAAACATTATACCCAAATTTTAGACAAAGAAGACCTCGTTTAAGCATCAAGACATATTTATATCAATAAAATAACCTAATAGAATAAGCTTCATAATATGCCTTATTCTTTCATTCCAGTCTACTGCGGAACTAAATTAATTGAAAACACCGTGTCGACTCAGATTCAGGTGAAATTTATCATCTCTTAATCTTCTTCTTAGGTTTTGTCAGTTACATTTTCACAGTTATAACGCGTCAAATTCATCCTTCTTTTGTTTGTCTGATTACACTGTTGATATCTGCTACCTAGTTTAGTGGTAAATGAACAGATTAACTTACGTTATCATTTTCTTGTTAATCCAAGAAAAATTCACCTGACGTTAATTAATTATATTAAATACGTATTTGATTCTCTTATCAAACTATTGACATAATTATTCAATATAAATGTAATTTTGAGAATCATTTCACTACGTAGGACAAATAATGAATGTAAGAATATCAAAATTTTAAGTAATCTCTATCACAGCTTATTTTTTAACTGTGCGACTGGATGTGAGTGATTTTAACTATTTAGTTATTACTGGTAGTTTGATCAGCTTGATTAAGTGAATGAAAGTGAACTTTTTAGTAGGAAGTTATATTAGCAGTGGATAATTTTTCTTTTTATTTATTTTAGTACTGTTAACGCAAGGCTTTATGCTTAATTCATGGCAGTAGACGGAAAAAATAATCTATTTACAAACAATGTTGTCTAATAAAACCGTTTGAGATTTCAAAAATAACAAGTAGCAAGTATAGTTGTCATAAAGTTTGCTCCTAGAGTGTGAGTCTCCATCATGTGTACAATAATATCTTACTTAAGTCACAATGAAACCATATTTATTCATTGTATGTGAATAGTACTTTCAAACAAATTATAATTACGTGTGGAAAGGGAGTCTTCCATCGATGACAGGGGTAGGCTTGACCTAGATTATACTAATTCGAAAGGATTTTCGTACTCCTATGTTTTAAAATAAAGACGTACATTAATAGTCAATTGGTCATTAATGTCCCTAGGATAATTTTATGTAAAAGTTACGTGACATAAATCTAGAAGTTTAAATTAGACTGAACTGTAAACAGCAAAATTTTGAAGACGTTGTGACCAACAACTTCGGAAGCAGTCTTGGTACGACGTACTGATAGCAGTTATTACGCTCTATTCGCATCGCCACTGCGCCTTCCATTTATTTTCCGTAACATACCATCAGTGCAGTTCTGCGGCTGTCGTTTCTAAACTTCAAGAACTTCCGCTCTCAATTGGCTCTTTATAACTTCAACTACAGCATAGTTTTATTTTTAATATATAATTTAGATTTATTGTTATTATTGTGAGATATTTATTTTTGTGGGTCGTTTTTATTCAATATATTTACTGCTGGTAAAGTGTAAATATTTGCGTTATTACATTTTATTTTTTTTTTAATTACTAAATCATTAAAATTCAATAATATATTCAAGACTACCATTTATTTAAATGTATAATATTAACATGTAACAAAACATAAATTTAGTAATTGAAAGACCTTCAATTCTCGTTAAACGTCTCGTTACAAGATCTTGAGAGCTGCTAAATGCACTAGACGGTTTGCACTATCTTGACCAGGGTGCTGTAGATATGACATCTAACTTTTACAACGATATCATAGCAACTAATGTTCCGTTTTGTTAGAACACTGTAAAAGTACATATCTTCTACATTACTTTGCTCACGACAGTCTCTTAGATTTGGCCATAGACAAAAGTGTTAAAATAAGTTAGCTCCTTACGAGTTGATCTGTCTACTGCTGAGAACCGATATGTATATGTCGATAAGAGCTTCAACGACAAGTTAGTGACTTGTTTTGAATTAGAAGACCAATATGAAACTAACCTCAACAACTTTCCAACTCAGAAAATGTTTTCAGAGAGTAAAGCAGAAAATGTGCGGCTAAAAGAGAAGGGACGTCAGAATCTACAGAAATGTAAAAGATGAAATAAAAAAAAACGTCAACTCCAACTTCCGAAAGAAATTGTTAGTTAAAATCAGTGGATTTTCTTGAGGCTGACATTAAGTTATGTGGTATGAGTTAAGAAGAGCAGAGAGAAAAGCGAGCCAGTAACGATTATCTGTTGGCGTCTATCTTTCGGTGGAACTAACTGCTGGTGATGTAACAATACTGCAACCCTTGACTACACGTCAAATACTCGGAGCTGGTAAACGGACTGTATTTCCACGTCATAAAACTGTCTGGGCCATTTATTACCCACTTCCTAAGGGGTGGACATTGAGTCCACTGTCCCGGCCTGGGACCCACTGTCCGACTCACTTGTTTCTTTTGACGAGGGGTCGGCAAGGTATCGTACTCACACTGCAGTACTTGAACGGGTATATCTAAATATATATTTGTGAAAAAAATAATAATCACGGGCTGTCTTTCAGAATATTACTGCATAATAATGGCAAATTTGGATCAATATACAAGAATAGCGCACACTTTGTACCTACCTTACACTAGTTAATATACTACCACACACACATTATTAGTATTATTATTACACACTTTTAATGTTTATTGCTACAAAACCTGTGCAATAGCGCTGAAATCTATATTATATCCCATATTCCTACTCAAATGTCATCTGTAATTTAAAATCTTAGAAACCCAGGTAATCAGAGATGAACAAAATACTTGAAAAACCTTTTATTATATATACCTTCTTTGTGACTTGCTATGTAATTTGCTATGAGAAATTTAGTACTGCTCTAATATATTAAATCATAAAAAGTAATAACATTCCGAATAAATAGTTTACAATAAAATAGCTAATTACACACTTTAGAACATTTTGGGTTACAAATATGTATAATAATTATAATGTGAGTTAAAAGAACTCAATTATTCAATTAGTCCATTTATTGTTTAGCTATCCATACCCAAGTCAAATTGTATGCTCTCTGTCATGTTACCAGAAAATATACAAGTAAATGAAAGCCTCTTAACGTAATCTTATTTATAAAAATGAGGAAAGTCTAGATAAAGCATTTTCACAAAAAAAGCAAATTTACTTGCATATGAAATATCACAACGCTTATAAAGAGTATTTTACTACACAAAAATAAGATATATTAAGTAAAATAATGCACTATGAACAAAATGTAAACAAATGGTCCGAAGTATGTTAGTAGCTTAAATAAAATGCATTGTAAGTATAGGATGTTGTACAAAAAGGTTTCTATTATTTTAATAGACCTCATATCGAAAGTATTTGATTAAAAACAGCAAATAGATATTCTATAGTAGTGATTATTTTCGGGAAATGCAATTGCATTTACTTTGAATTCAAAAGTAAAAAAAACATTGAAACCAATATAAATTATAATTTGTAACATAAATTTTTTTCAAAATATGTAAGGTCATACGAGATGAAACACTTTATGTGTATATAGAAGTTTTTAATCAATACATTAACTTTTTTACCACCCGATATCAACCATATGCGATTCAGAAGTAGAAAAAAGGTCCAACAATACGATTTGTATTATTGAAAACCATGACAGGTAAAACTTTCTCAATTTATACCATTCAATCAATGACGAGGTATTCGTATATTCTATATTTAATTATATATCTTTATTGTTATTTTTATAGTTATAGATGTTTTATTGAATGTTATTTCTTTTATTTAACATAAAAAACACACAAATATTCTAGTATTATTACGCTGTTTTTGGGATATATAACGTACACGATTAATTATAATATATTATTGAACATTATAAGGTCTACATTTTATAGTTTTTCAAAAGCTTTATTGATCTGTGTGTTTGTGAACCTTGGTGTTATAATCTGATCTCCCTCTGTAACAGTTCAAAATATTGTAGTATTCCTTTCGTATGTTGTCTGATTCATTTAAATGTTTTGTTAAAACTAGACTGCTTTATACGTCTTTAATCTTAAACTTTATAATTCTAGTTATCTGGTGTCACATTGCTTATTTTAGCTCGCTTTCCCTTTTCGAAGTATTGAGAAGATTTAAAATAAACTTTTACGAATTAAAAATAAATTACAATTTTAAAAATAAATTACAATATATGTGTCAGTTATAATACGTGCTATTCCCTAATAGGCCTAAAACAGGAATAACTAATACTTGCAATCCTATTAGAGAGTTTATAAACATCTATTCCAGTAATGATGTGGAAAAACCTTAAATTATAGATTTTTTGTAATGTATTATGATATAAAGGTGATTGAACTTGATAATGGTAAACTTATTTATAAAGATCTAGAGATTTCAAATGTATACAATTCAATTTAAAATCAAGCAAGAGCTTTACTTTTTACGCTATAATGTAAAATTATATTCATCCGAAAACTTAGAACTGTACCTAAACAGTGTAACCACACACAATAAATATTAACTATTAATTTTACTAAAGTCTTATTAGTTACTTAGGACATTAACCTGAATCTGTAGTAACCACTGAGATAGTATTATAATAATGAGTCTATTATAAGTCTAACAATATAATATATACCAACAGTAAGATAAATGGAGAACACAGAAAGCTAATTAAGTCGGAATAAGGACCTTAATTATCCTATTAACGGCATTTGATCGTGGCTCATTGATTGCATTTCATCCCATTAGCTGAAATAATCTTTATTCTATTCTATCTCCAAACTAGCTCTACTGTTTGTTAATCTTTATTAATTGTTCTAATGCAATGTCTACTAAAAATAATAAACTATCACATAAGAGGAATTAACACTTAATCCTGTAAGTTTGAATTAAACTTGTTCCTATTTTGATGTAAGCTACACCTAACAATTACAATTATTGTAATATATTATGCGTATCAATAACGTTTAACTGAATATTAGTAAAAGAAACTTTGAAATCCCTAGTGACAAATATGTAATATGAAAATATGATAAAAAAGAATTTCTAACTAATAAATTCCAAATTTATACGTTGAAATCAAAACTTTCAAGTAAAAAATATGCAAAATTAAAAGCGTGACATTATATCCTGGGAAATGTGTTAAATAAAAAAACAAGAGTACGTTATACTCAAACACATCAACTAACTCAAAATTAATAATTTTATATTTTTAAATTTCCTATCACGTCATACCAACATATCTCGACATCCTAAAATAAAATATCCAAATGAAATGTTCTTAATTCAAAAACCATACACTAAAAATAATATGGAAAACGCTATATTCTTAAAATCATAATTCTAAATTTAAAAAGGCTTTAATGTAAAATTAAAGCACTTAATTCAACCTAAAAAAGTAAAAAGATAAAAAAAATTTTGATTTCAAAAATATCCCAGTTAAAAATTATCTTCTAAAATTACTGAACTCAATAAAGTTAATCTAACAATTTCAAAATAAAAATACTTTAACATTGCATTTACAAAATTAAATTAAAGTATTCCCAGTTTATAAAATACCTACAAATTAATTTTTAAAAGTTGAAAAATTCTAATCTCAGAAATGTTTTAACTGAAATAGCTATACCTGATTATATTCCCGAACTCTAGAAATCCATAGCAAAATATTGTCTAATTTAAAAAATTTTAACTTCAAAAACTTATTTTGTGAAACTGCAAAAACTCCAGACTCTAAAATTTTCTAATAATAAAAATCCCAACTCAGAAAATTCAAACCTTAAACTATACCATTTTTCCGATAAAAATTTTAAATTTGCTAAATTACATGATCCTATTTTTCTACCTAATAGATTTAAACTCAAAATCTTTCAGCCATAAAACTTGGTCAACGAAAAATACTTTTATACTAAGAAATCCCATTGAATACTTTTAACTGGAATACAAAAATATACATATAACTCTAATGTATACATATTCCAACCTTAAATTAAAAATTTATAGTTTGAATTTATTAGTTGGGTATTTTGAATTGAATGTTCTTAATTTGGAAATTTTATCACCTGGAATCTGTTTAAGTTCAAAGTTTTCTAAAGTGAAAGTTTTTTTGTTGGACTCATTCGAGTTTGGTATTGTTGCCTTTAGAATTTTAAAGTTCGGAATCTATGAAAGAAGCTATCAATAACGCTAGAAGGTTTTCTAATTTCTATTTAACCACTCTAATGGATTTATCACCTTCTATTCAAATATCTGTACTATAACGCTATTTAGACCTTTAAATGTAATTGTAACTATTTCCATCGTTAGAGCCACCGTACAATAGTGAATATACTATATTATTTTATACTAGGATTTTATATATGTTAGTTACTAAAGTATTCTGTAATATACTATACGGAACAAGGTTAATTGAGTATAATATGCAAATTCGACCCATT
Organism: Homalodisca vitripennis; assembly: GCF_021130785.1. NCBI lineage: Eukaryota > Metazoa > Arthropoda > Insecta > Hemiptera > Cicadellidae > Homalodisca > Homalodisca vitripennis. Next base: position 102,785,947 of record NC_060215.1, read on the forward strand.
CATGTAGGCTATGATGTCAAAGCTAAACTGGAAGTTTTCTAGATGTATATAAATATTAATTGTACAATTACGAAAGAACAAACCATTTGTTTCATTAACTAATTCTTAGATGATGCTAAAAAGCTTTATATTATATTCAGATCGGCTAATGTTCCAAAGAAGTCTCAAAATGTCCCATTAAATCGCAATAAGAGTACGACGTCAACTCTTTGAAAGTGCCGCAAGACGGTTATTAATATCGTCAACCCTCTTGTAACTTAATGAAACCCACATCAAATGAACACTCCTTGAGACGCGTTTCATTTAACGTTTTGCTTCTAATCCAATCACATATAATAACGGGATCTTTCCTACAGATTGGTGATACAGATACAAACTAAATAAAAAGTTTAGTAATATTCTTCTATTAAGTTAGTTCTGTGTAATTAAACTCATCTCTTCTTTAGGTACATAACTCACCTAACACATAATTACTACCTAGGTTAAACTAAACCAATCATATCAGAGTCACAACTACCATGTTTTCTGTAAACTTCACTAACTCTAAAACATGCATCTAATAAAACCAAACACAACACGAATTATTAAAACTGAACTACATAATACAGGTAAAAATAGGTCTACATTTACCGACCTACGACTGATCATAGGCCAATATTAAATGGAATGCGTAACAGAGGAAACGGGAGTAGGTCATTTTTATTATTTGTTCATCTACCCAAGGGTCAAAGTGTAATTTGTATAATAAGTACTTAGTTCTTGTTTTTTATGTCTTTTATTTTGACATGGCTTATAATCTCTAACGATATGATCTTAAATCTTACGTTGATGTCGGAATGTATGCGTATCCAACGAGTTTATGCTTCTGCGAGAGATTACATTAATGAATTTTATGTACATAAATGTACTCATGTACATAAAATGTTCCGTAAAATTTTTGGTGGATCTATTCTTCCTTTCCAAAGTAAGATTTGCTTTCTTGCATTAGACCTCTTTCTGTCACTGTCAGAGTAGGAATTAATTTATATGGCAATGTTTGGTCAGTAACTACAAGTATCTTAAAAAGACAATCACAAATATTTATCTCATGCATGGATCACCTCAAATAGAAATGGTGCTTTTAGAACCCCTTTACCTATGGAACATTTATTATATTGCAAAAATACTTTCTCCTTTTTCCTAGTCGTCCCCATAGGCCGCTAGCCTATGATAGTAGGAACATATCAAACAGAACAACTTGCACTTTTGAATATTCATCTCGCAAAAGGAACCTCCTAAGAGGGTTGGATCAACTTCCCTTTTTTGCAAAAAATTAAAAAATAATGTTAGCACCTAATTAGTTTTTTATATTATTCTCGATAAGTAGAGTATTTATTTGTTACAAAAATTAATATTTGTTGTAAAATTATCACTTTTACATTTGAAATATAATTTATTGTTATGTACTTTTTTTATTATGTAATACAACAGATAGCTTACACATGTAAGCATAACAAAAAGGGCTTCATTCTTTTAAAGCATGTCTTATACATTCGTAAACACAATATATCACATAGATGAGTAATATATTTTAGAAATATTGGAAACTTGTTTTAAATTTCCTTCCATTATTATGGGTGTGGATGGATAACAGGTATTTGTTATTACAATTGCCTTCATGAACATATTGTTTGATTATAGTGTCAGAATTATCATATTTTATAAAAATTTGTATATATATATATATATATGTGTGTGTGTGTGTGTGTGTGTGTGTGTGTGTGTGTGTGTGTGTGTGTGTGTGTGTGTGTGTGTGTGTGTGTGTGTGTGTGTGTGTGTGTGTGTGTGTGTGCGTGCGTGCGTGTGTAAAACATGCACTAGAAACCAATATAGAAATCTAAAAATTTAAATTATTAAAACCAACTTAAAACTTAGCAAACAAAATCATTTAATTAAATACTCCTTTGGGTAAGGCTTTCTAACGTTACAGCACTAAATTTAATTTATCATGCACTAGTTTTAAAACCGGCAAAAATATTTGTATTAAGAAAAATAAAGTAGGTTTCTATCACAAAATACATTTATACCTGATATTGCATTTTTTTACATAAATAGTTCAAAGTTATGATTTGACAATTGTAACAAAAAATACCCATCATACAAAGTAACAAGGATAGGTGATTTACAATAAGTCAGTGAAATATGTTTGTCTCTCCTTTGAACGATTTCCCAGCTAGAATTTTACCAAATACTTATCAAACTAAAATTCTATTGAATTAATTATTTATTTGCAATGCTTTTAATAAACTACATTTAACAACTGTACCTTGTGCATTAAAAATGTCCTCTGTTAGTTACATTGCATTCGTATATACATTTAGATCCCGTAGGAACTTTTCCATTACCAAGAACTTATGATAGTAATGCTGAAATAAATTCAAACTTGGTACAAAACGTACTTTTTCAATACATTTTCCAGGTTCATTGGTTAGCTTCCTACGTCATTTCTTTCAATCATGGCTGCAGTTTAAACATGATATTTAGTTTTCTCAAAATCTACCTACTTCTTCTATCTGAGCCGAAAGGTATATTTAATATTAATTTTAGCATTCCCCAAAAATATTTGTAATAATGCTTTTTTAGTGTTAGCTTGATGTTGCTACTAAATTATAAAAGAAAGAAAGCGGAGGTGGAGACAAGACAAAGAGAATCGATCTTGAATGGTAGTATTTATTCATGCGTAAATAGTTCTTTAAAAGAATACTACATTTTAGTACTTTACATTGCGAATTTCTTACCTCTTACAAAAATATTCTGTCTACCTAAGTTATCGTTACATATATATATATATATATATATATATATATATATATATATATATATATATATATATATTATTGATATAATTGTTATATCATTACATATACGTATTATTACAAATATTAATCACCTCATTATTTCCTGTACTTATTTGCATAATGGGCAATGCAGTTTTTCTTTTTAATCGGTGATATTTGTAAATATCTGTAGCATAAAAATAAACTCATTAAACACAGCTCTAAATATATACATTAAAATCCTTAAATGTTAATTTTATAGCACATTAAATTACATTTACAAAGTAGTTAGTACAGGTAAAGTTCTATTTCAAAAGATTAATATAGTGCTAGTCGTCACCGATTCCATAGCATAAACAGCAGTTTTCAACATTTCTACTGCCCATTCCAGTTTTAATTACATTGAGTGGAATAAAGCTAAACAAAGTTAATTATGCTTAATCTGACACCACTCAAGGCTAAAACATTCTGGTAGTATTTGGTAAATTACATTCTACATACTTTTGACAGGAACTTAAACTACTTTTTCGCTACTATGTCCCATTATATAAAATGGTTCTATGTGTCACATGATATTTAAAAGTTAAAATTATAGATGGAACCCTCACATGTTTTTTAATGTTGCAGTTATATCATCAAAGTGATAACTCTCATTAAAAGAATGTAATGGAAAATAACACACTCTATTTTAGTTTAATTAAAATTTTGTTTTGCCCTGGGAACACATTATGGAATATAATACAGTTATTTACAGAACATTAAAACAAAAAATTAATCTGAATATCGTGACTTTTAGATTGACTAAAGCAATATCAATCTTCAGAAAGATGAAACTGCAAATAATAGATAATTGTAGAATAAATATTGCAGAATAAATATTGTTTGTAAGCTGCCTAGATCATTTTAAATAATACTAACAATTAAAATAGTTCTTTATGTAGGGTAAACCAGTCAATTATTGGCACTGCTACAGTAGTTGTCACCCCGTGGGAATTTTCAGTTTTATAACATTTAGTTTGGCCAAACTGGTTCCTCTGCTGGGTTACTATAATACCAGTAGAGTTTGCCATGTGGTTTTAGTGGTCTCAAGATTTTAAGGTTATGTGTGCTGCTCTACAATATTAAAAGGTATGTAAAAATCTGCTTATTTCTTAATAAATCGTTTAGAATGTTGCTATACAAACTCTGTCTTAGCTATCACACCACACAATTGTTGTTAATTATTTAAATTACCCTTCTATGTTGAGGTAATTTAGATCTAATCAGGGTGTTTTCAATGTACATAACCTCAAATTAAAAGAACTATGGGGGTGCCAACTACTGTAAAATGTGCCTTTTTAGTTGTTGGCGCTGGGTGCCAACTACTGCAATTTTAACAGATTTAAAACTTAATGAATTTTTTATGTTAGTGTTACCAAACATCTTATGTGAATGTTAAATAACCAATCAAATTCTAAATAGTATAACATTTTACAGTATTTGGCATGGTGTTATTGTTATGACTTGGCATGCCAATAACTGTAACAACACAGTACTTGGCACTGAGTCAAGATATAGTTATTGGCATGCAAATTTTTGAGCCCTCAGAAGAATCATATTAATTAATTACAATTTTCTTTTAAAGTTAAAAACACTTATGTTTTGCTGAATTAAAAGTAAAACAACCCTGAAAAATGAATTAAATCATATGATTGCTTCATACAGAAACCATATGATTTCATGTATTTTCCAGGTTTGTTTTATTTTAAATTCAAGTATACATCTCTAAGCAATATAGCCTATCCCTTTACAATACGCCTAATATCTCGATGTTTTTTTCCAGATTTTAAATCTGCCAAGGATGCCAAAAGAGCGGTATAAGCCTGAGGCTCTTCAAGCAGCATTGAATGATGTAAAAAATGGATTGCTATCAAAAAAAGCGGCTTCAACTAAATATGGAATTCCTTGCCATATAATTTCCAGTTCCGATTATGCTCAAAGTTTGCTAGGGCTGAGCGAGGCCCCCGCCAATATTAACCAAATAAGACGAAGATCTGCTTGAAGAATGGATAATCGATTGCAGTAAAAAATGATTTCCGAGAAGAAAAGAAGATATTCAGCTTAGAGCGCAGGAATTTTTGACGCAGAACAATAGACCAAACCCGTTTAAAGAAAGGCTACCTGGTATTGGTTGGTATCAGGATTTCCTTCGTCGCCACCCTAAAATTACACAACGCACTGCAGAAGCAGTCACGGCAGCCAGTTCTTGTGTAAGTGAAATGGACATTAAGACTTGGTTCAGCAATATTGAGAGTGTTCTATCTAAGAAAATGTTTTGGAAATTTTAAAAAACCTGGACGGAATATTCAATTGAGACGAAACAAAATTTCAAATGTGCCCAAAAAATTCAAAGGTTTTAGCTCCACTTGGTTCAAATAATGTATACGAAATAGACAAAGGAAAGGCGAAGTCTGCCGTTACTGCTATGTTTACATTTTCAGCGTCCGGTAAAGTTGTTCCACCTATGCTTATCTATCCCTACCAACGGTTGCCATCTGCTATTGTTAATTCTGTCCCAGACAATTGAGGCATCGGCCACAGTGATAATGGCTTGATGAAAGCTGAGCTTTTTTATGAGTATATAGGCAACATCTTCAACACTTATTTGATATTAAATAAGGTTACATTGCCTGTAATCTTATTCGTGGATGGGCATAAGAGTCATTTATCATATCAATTGAGTACTCTGTGCAGTGAGCTACAGATAATTTTAGTAGCTTTGTATCAAAATGTAAAACGTATTTTGCAATCTGCAGACGTTGCTGCATTTCGACCAATAAAAGCTGGCTGAAACCAAGCTTTGATGAAATATAGAAAAAATCATCCTACGGAGGCAGTCACCAGGGAATGCGTTGCACCCCTTTTAAACGAAGTCGTAGAAGCGATAAAACCCGAAACCCTAAACAATGGATTTAAGGCTTGTGGCCTTTATCCGTGGAAATCGGATGCCATAGACTTTTCAAAGTGTCTTGGAAAAGAACGTAAAAAAGTTGACGAGAGCAGCACACCCAACTAAACCATCACCATTGAACAGTTTGAAGGAATTGTGGGCGATGAAATCCTTGACAAATTTGTTAACATCGATTCTGAGGTCAACAAAAATACAGAACACACCCTCTTTTATACACTCTATAGGGTTTGGGATGAATTCAAGAGGATTGAAAGTGAAAATTGTGATCAGAGTAATGTAATTATTGATATACCAGTAGAAAATAACGCAAATGCATTTCTATCCACAAGCCATGGAGTTCTAAAAAATGAAAATCCTTTTTCAATTTACCGCAGCTATGCAACACCTACTAAGTCAAGGGAAAACCAACAGTGGTACTCGACACCTACACAACCTAACAAAACCTCTCTTAAAAATCCACAGTCATCGCAATCCAGAATAGCAGAAATACTATTGTGGCTGGAAACGCCAAAAAGGAAAGGAGAAAGGGAGACGGAGAGAGTTCCCTTTGTCATTACATCAAAGAAATAGAAATCCATCTTTGAGGAAAAAAATGGAAAAGAAGGCTGAAGAGGAGAGAAAGAAGTCAGAAAGGAAAAAACCCGCGAAGAAAATAAAATTAAAAAAAAAACCAGAAGAGGCAGACACAAAACATGACAAAGATGAAGAAATGTGGAACTTCAAAAAACATAGCAAAGTCACCTAAGAAGGAATATAAAACAGTTGCTAATAATGTTGTAAAAGAAGAAAATGGACAGAAACTGGACTTGCTAAAGAGTGTCAACAAACCAAATGTTGTAATGAAAAACTTAGGGAATAAAGTAAAGCTGGGTGGGTTGTGCTACACGTGTGTTTCGAACATTAAAGACACATATTTTGAATGTGATCTGTGTGATAAGATTTATCATAAAGAATGTTTGCCAAGTGATTTTGAATTTGATGAGTTTGACCCTGTGTTTGTTTGTGCAGCTTGTGTTGAACTTAATAACGATATTATTAATAGTGTTGATCTTAAATCCTATGACCTATTATAAAATGCCTAAGCAAATACATTGGCCCTACCAGTAAAAAATTGGGTAGTACAAAATTATTAAGGCCTAAATTATTGTGTTTTTAGTTAAATTTAGTGAAAACATTCAAATGTGTTGATATGATGAGTTTCTTGATGAACTATTAAGTATAATACAAACTCTATTATCCGTTAAACATATGTATAAGAGGTGTCAATTAATGTATTCATCTTACAATTTAACTTTTTAGTCATTGGCATAAGGTGCCAATAACTATGCTTGGCTATGACAAGTACTATGAGATGGGTGCCAATAACTGTAAAATTGTTTGTACTTTTTATAAAATTAATTAAAATTATCATTCATTCAAATTAAAAAATCATTCTTCAATTTTTAAAGTTATAGTCTATTGTAATGATTTAATTGGTAGCACAGTTAAAATAAAATGTGATAAACCGATAAAATTTAAACTAATAAAAATTAATTGTATTGGCAGCTAAAGGTGCCAACTAATGTATAGTTTACCCTATATTTTAGGTCTTTGTAACTAAAGTATAGATTTGACATACTTCAGAAGGGTACAAGGTTTATCGTTAAACCGCGACTGCTTTCCCAGCAGTGCCATTCACTTCTCAAATGTTCCTTCACTAAACCTCAAAGGAGAGAAACTTAAATTTAGATAACATGAACTTTTCCATAAATAGTATTACATTTCAATAATTTTGAAACAAGTTTAATTAAAATAGTTTGTTTAGGGTGTGGAAAAAATACTATTTATTGGTAAATTACTCAGCATTTCTTTCTTTTATTCTGGGTTTATTTAATTTTATTAAAGCAGGATAGGTGTACTATAAAAAGAATGACAGAATTATAAGGAATGGGACCAAACATCTTCAGTAATATTATAAGACAATTAGAAAATTGTCATAACAGTGCAGAAGCCCAAGTCAGATATCCGTTTCCAGAACACTAAATACAAACTGTATTGTCTTAAAACCCCATGCTAAAAGATAGTTAGTTTATATTATCATCTTAAAAATACAAAATTACAATTTGATTTAGGTATATCAATGGCATAATAAAGGGTTAGCCAGTGAAACGGGAAGATTTAAATAAGTAACTAATTCTTTAAGAAAATTAATTTTATTATTTAATGGTTATAAATATAAAGAAAAAAGGTAACCATTTACTGTACAATAAGTGAAAAAAATTATTTTTTGAATATAACACTTGTCATATGTCCTCCATTGGAATCTATGCATTGCTGCAGCCGGGCCTGGAAGTTTCTCATGACATTTTGCAGCATATTGACTGGTATTCCTTCGATTTTGTCCCGAATTCGTTTTTTTAGGGCAGGGATAGTTCTAGGTGGATTGTAAGTAACCCCATAGAAAAAAGTCACAGGCTGTCAAATCTGGAGAGCGAGGGGGCCAAGGGATATCCCCGTTTCGGGAAATGACGCCACCTGGAAACAAATCATTCACAGCATTCATAGCAACTTTTGTAGTGTGGCTTGTTGCCCCATCTTGTTGGAACATTGTGTGTTCATTTACTGGAAAACGGGAGAGTTGTGGCGTAAGAAAGTTGTGGATCATTGCAACGTAACGCACAGAGTTAACAGTCACAGCACTTCCATTGCTATCCTCAAAGAAAATTGGGCCTATGATTCCTCTTGCTGACATTGCGCACCAAACCGTCACTTTTTCAGCATGAAGAGGCGTTTCATTAAGTGCGCCAGGGTTTTCCTCAGACCAGTATCTGAAGTTGTGTTTATTAACAAAACCAGAGAGGTGGAAATGCGCCTCATCACTCATCCATACTTGGTCGACATTTTCTTCAAATCTTCTGGCAATTTCCTCACAAAACTGTAAGCGTTTCTGATGGTCAGTTGGTTTGAGAGATTGCACAATCTGTATTTTGTATGGGTGAAAATTTTAATCTTGATGAAGAATCCTTCTCACCGAAGTGTTACTTATTCCAAGGCGTAGAGCATGTTGTTTGGCAGATCAGCGTGGTCTTCTGAGCATTGTGTGTTGAACAGTAGCGATATTTTGAGGGGTTCGAACGGTTTTTGCACTCCCACCTCGTTTTTTAAACGTAGATCCAGTTTGTTCAAGGTTGTTTATCCACGAACGAATTGCGCTATCCGAAGGAACAGGCCTGTTGCGCGGTATGTTAAAATGGCGTAGAAAAGCACATCGCGTTTTCACCAAACTCCCACCATTCGTATAATACGCTTTAACCGCGTAGCCGCGACGTTCACCCGTCCAACGATCCATCTCAACTAAATGGCGGGACACGCAGGTAGAAAGGAGCCGGCCACTATTACCCCCACCACTCACATTCCAACTGTCAAGGCCATCTCCAATCTTCCCGTTCCACTGGCTAACCCTTTACTTATATATGTTTAAAATATTTATCGCGATTTGTTATAAGAACGTACCTAATTTGCCTTAAGCATACCTTCTCATGTTGGGCTCATTTGTAAATTTCTAAGTTTTAAAAATCGTGAAGGTGATAACCATTAGCATTAACAATATCGCGGGATTTCTTAGGTTCAGTGGTTAGTATGCAAAGTTTTCAAACCCATTTTTAGCGATCACCCAAGAGGTAAGTGCAACACATGTGCAAATCTCTTTGATTTCTAAAATTTTTTGCTGAATCATTCAGTGAATTTGGTTTTATTTTTATTAGTGTAATTAAAAGCATTGTGGTTCTCCACGTATGTACATTGTTAAGCTGGAAAGTTTTGAAAAAAATTTCTTAGCGAGCACCTAAATGGTAAGACATATATTTTTGTTTATAAATAAATACAAAGAGAAGAGTTCCATAACATTCTTTAGTATGCGTGTTATTAAAACAAAATAAAATGGATATTTTAGTTAGTATTTATAACTTAATTATGAGGATAAATTGCGTAGACTGCTGTTACCTATACTGAATAAATGAATAAATGATTTATTTCCATATAAATAAGGTAAATATAAAATACATGTAATAAATGGAAATAATGTTGGCCTGTTACTAGTATATGGCCAACATGAGTTCAGTATTTTTTACAAAACATTATAAAGCTCGAGCACGCCTGCATTACTATAAATACAATTTATTACAAATCAAAATAAAAAATCCGCAACATCTGTTGCAAACAACTGTGCTAAATTAACCAATTCATTGATTACAATTTTACATTACATGCAAGATTTACCATTTAGATTGAGATAGGCTAAGGCTAATAAACGTAAATAAATTCGCAGATATACATGGAATTTACTTGCAAGTAAATATACTTTTTACTCGACTACTTACTTTTTATATATGTTCAGTTTCATACAAGTTAATATTTCCTTCACTGTGTGTGACAAACATAAGAACAAACAGAACAAATTAAGAAAAAACAATGATAGCTTATGACATTAAGAGGTATACAATTTTTATCTAACTTAAGACTGAATTTAAAAAGTCAATTTCGGCGTTTTGTAATAGCCAAGATAGCATTTGATTGCAGAAACCTTTTAAATTGGTACACATTTTTATATTATTTGGTAACTGGTTGAAATACTTAGGGCCATTGTACCCATAAGCCTGTCTAAAAATAATTTTGTTAACTTTTGGGATTCTAAAAAAATGTTTATGTAAACTTCGAGTTTTATAAAAAAGAGTATTAGTGCCTTGATTTCCGCTTCTGATATAGAACAATCTGAGAACTTTAAATATATATAGATGTTGGATCGGTAATATTTTTAATTCAGAATAGATAGGAAAAGAACTTTCCCATTTTCGTTTTGCCTTAATGATTCGTATAAAATGGTTTTGTGTAACTCTTAGTTTGTCTATTAAGTATTTGAAAGCGTTGCCCCAACAAATTATTCCATATTGAATTCGAGAATGAATTAATGCAAAATACAGTGAACGCATCAAAGACTGGTCACATATATTTCTTAAGAAGTAGAATTTTCTTATATTAAAGGCAATTGACTTATGTAAGTTTACAATATGTTTTTCCCATGTCATATTTTCATCTAATGTAACTCCCAAATATTTATAACTATTCACTTTTTCAATTATTTGACAGTTACAATTAGTTGAAGTATCGGTACATTTAATAGTATGGTATTGTAGCTGTTTGTGGAAGTCAAAACCTCTTAAATCAAAATTAACAAACTTGGTTTTACTCACGTTTATCTCCATTTTATTTATACTACACCAATGTCTTAATTTGATCAAGTCTCTATCAATATTTTCCCAAATAGTATTAACATTTTGACTTGAATAAAATAAGGCGATGTCATCAGCAAACGCGTTGATTTGTCCGCGAAAATTTTGAGTAAGGAGATCATTAATGAACACAAGGAACAGATTGGCAGAGAGGACTGCCCCCTGGGGAACACCTATAGCGATCGGAAGAGGTGAGCTCGAACTGTTTCCGACTTTTACACACTGATAACGGCCACTTAGATAGTTGCGGAACCAGTCCAAGGCCACACCCCTTACTCCCACAGCTGCCAGCTTTTCGAATAGAATATTATGATTGACTAAGTCGAAAGCTTTCTTAAAATCAATAAAGAGCCCAGTTATTTTGTTGTTGTTATTTAAATTAGAGAGAATATTGTCGGTTACTTTGATTAGGGCGTCCTCTGTAGATCTGCCCTTTGTAAAACCAAATTGATTATTGCTAATTAATGAGTAACTATTTAGGTAATTTACTAATCTGGTTTTCATAGCTTTTTCTATTATCTTAGAGAATACAGATAATTGACTTATAGGCCTTAGATTATTTTTGTATAAATATTTTCTTTTTTTAACAATGGTACAATTTTGCTTAACTTTAATTTATCGGGAAATATTCCCGTAGAGAAGCTTAAATTAATAATATGCGAGAGGATTGGGGCTATTTCTAATGCTATGTTTTTAATTAGATCTACGCTAAAATTGTCATACCCCGAGGATTTCTTATTTTTTAAGTTATTAATAATATTATACACTTCCATAACCGTAGTAGGGATTAAATAAAAGGAATTTCTAGTATTATAACTGCTTGTTAACTGCGATAGTTGGGTATCACTGCCACTATCTACATCTGATTGTACACTAACAAAGTATTTGTTTGCTATGTCTGCTATTATACTTTGCTCAACAACAATAGAACCGTCATCCAATTCTAGTTTGTGTACTGTCTTATCTGCTTTGCCATCAGTTAAATTATTTACAATTCTCCACTGTTGAGAAACATCTCCTTGACAACTTCGAAGTTTGTTAGAGTAATATTGGTTCTTGGTCGAGTCAATTAAATTATTTAGATTAAAGCAATATCTTTGTAGATATTGTAAAAATTGCGTATCATATGGCCTTTTTTTCGACATTTTATATAATTTCTTTCTTTTATCAATTTTTTTAGTATACTTTCTGTTATCCAAGGTGTTCTTAATCTAGCTACATCTACTTTCTTAACCAATCGTACATTTTTTATGCTGCTATTTACAATTTCATTGAGAGTTTCATGGAACTCATTATAACATACATTGACATTATTCAGTGTATACAATTTATTCCAATCAACTTGCCCTAGCTTATTTATTACACTGTCATAGTCAATTTTATTTTTATTAGGGGCATTTAATTTATTTAGTGGATTAAATTCCACTCCCTTCAATATCAAACCTAGCATTAAATGGTCAGAAATATTTATATCAAAAGTTGCAATATCAAAAATATTCATATTTTTATATCTAATATGATCAATACATGATTTAGACACTGGTGTAATCCTTGTCGGAACGTTAACCATTGATACAAATCCATTATTTAGCATTGTACTAATATAGTTTTGGCAACATGTAGCTGTTATGTCCAATAAGTTTAAGTTAATATCTCCTATTATAATATTATTATTATTTATTTCTTTTAGTAACTCTCCTATTTCAATATTATAGTTATTCTCTGTAAATTCATGCAATCTGTATACACAAAGTAAGTTAAAATATGATTTTTTTGTCTTAACTTCTAACAACAACACATCAGCAGTGTACATTTTTACATTAACAATTTGTGTTACAGTTAAACTATTTTTTACAAAGCAAACTACTCCTCCCGCTCTGTATCTATCGTTGCATTGAGCATACATTGTATAACCCTTTATATTGTACAGGTTACATTCGTCACTTCCAATCCAAACTTCACTTAAAATTAAGAAATCAATGCTATCTTTAACCTGATCAAATTCAGCTAGTAAACTATTAAAGTTCTTTCTCGTGCTTCTAATGTTAGCATATAAGAATTTTATATTATGATTGTTTTGCTGGGACGAAAAAAAATACTATTTAATGTATCAAAACTTTGAATACTAGTATCCATTGTTTAAACTATATTACTCTGTTTAATTGACTCTTAATAAACATTTAAAGTAAGATAAAAATATTTACATAGAACGAAACATAACAACTTACTGCGTTGTTATAACCGTTTAATTTTATATATTCCTATAATTCGTTTATTTTGATATATTATCTAAGTCTAACAGTTACTAAAAACAGCTTCCATTTAATAATAACTTTAATATTATATATGATCCAGTTCCTTATAGTGTATTCTGGAGATATATTTTTACTACTAAGGCATCAATGCACACTTTATACCATTTATAACATTTATACCAGACGGAACGTAATAGATAGATTCAAACTCATCTGGTAGTGGGCTTCCAGAGTAAATGTTAACGAGCTTTATTTTAGAAACAGAGTTGTACAAAATGCTGGGATTCTCCCTTAATGCGGAACAGAGGGGCTGGAGATTGAAGTAGGAAGATAAGCCCCAACGCTCTCAATTCTTTCTCTCTCCAAGAACAGCGACCGTCTCCTTATCATTCCTTTTGTTTCCAAGATTGTTTGTCCCTATTTACGTTACATTATATTTTAGTAATGTCTAAATATTTTACATTTTTATAAATATGGGGATTTAACAGGTTCTTTGCTGTTGAGATGTAACAGAATATATTTACTTAGTTTACTATAAAAGTTTGGTACTCACTGAGTAAAGCTAAATGTTTTGAATCATTGATATCAAAAAGAAAAACTATCATCTTAACCATCCTTTTATTATAAAAAACGAACTTTATTCAAAGGAATGTTATTATTATTTTATTAGAGTACAGTATTATGCGGTAACCATAAACTAACCTATTGCCAAACAAAAATAGGAGATTTTAACGTCTATTTAAATTATGTAAGAGGTTTATTCACATCAAATTACTATCTCAGTTTTGTGTTATAACGTAAGTTTAACTTTTGATTGTAATTAAAATTGGTTCCATTGTTGCAGGCACAGTAGATAAATAAATATATTTCTTTCTTACTAGAGCGGTAAGTATTTTTGTGTGTAAATTTGCTAAGAATGCTAATATTAATTACTTCTAGGCTGTCTAATATGCTATGAGGAACAAGAAACATTTAGTATATTATGAGTCCAATCCACTTACCTGTAATGTGTATAGTATCAATTTCGAAGTGGTTGGTTTCTAATTTAACTTACATCTGAATTATTATGTTAATAACAACCAAGGTTGTTTCATGAACTATCTTTAACCTGTCACTAAAGGGCATTACATTATTTTATAATTAGCTATGGTTTCATCAAGTCTCTATAAGTTGTAATAAAATGCAGTAAGAATGCAATGTAAATCTTTTGAAAGGGCTGAAAGACTGTTATAATTATCATCAACCCTTTCGTAATGTACCTTTAAGATCAAAGATATATTAGAGTGGTTATCGTTACAGCTTGAGACTTGTTTCATTTTATTTATTTTGCTTCAATTCCAGTCAGTCTCCAGACTGTTTAATGATATGGATACAATATATTTAGGAACGTTTTATTTGTTTATTGTACATTAAATTTATTATGAAAAAAAAAACATGTACAATAATATACTGTGCAATCAAAACAAATGGAAAATATAAATTTTGTTCAAAACATCTGGAATCGGTGTGTGTATAATTAATCAAACATATTACGTTAACTTTGTATATTATATATATATATATATAATTTCAATAAACATTGACTCACAAAAAGTACTTGCTCCGCAGGGAGTCGAACCCGGATCTCTCGCTTGCCGGGTGAATGTGCTACCATTACACCACAGAGCGCTTACTTTTTTAATATATGTTTTATTAATATTCTTCTCTACATGAGCTGTACATAACATGAGAGGTAAGTAAAATAATATAACTATAAACTTAGTTCTATAACTTATAAACCTACTTTAAGAGACGTTTCATTTTTATTTGTAAGATACAGCTGATATAAAATGGATCTATACAGCCTTAAATACATCCAAAACATATGAAAAATAAACATATTACCTTTGACTATAGTTAACCTTCGTAGCTTATTGCTAATTCAGAGAACCCCCTGTATATTAATATTACAGTTTGTATTTTGTGCTTGGTGATAGAATAAATGTTAATTGTTTAAACTAGTGCTAATAGATGAGTCCTACAAAGAGTTTTACAATTGTATTTTAGATTTGGATCATAAATAACCAAATTACGCTGTAAATCTTTGTGTGATTAAACGTCCTTATAACAAAATATTAAGAGATATCTCCTTCCTTTAGGAATTAAGGAAAACATATACATTCCTCTTTAAGTGATAAAGTTTGAGGGAAAATGGTTCTTGAACTTCTTGTAGTATATGTATTTTCTCTACTCAAGAGAGTACACATACTGACTTGAATATCGGATTTGTGTCTTTGTAGAAGTGAGAAAGTTTTGTCGTTTTCATATACACAATTGGAGCTTTGCTTTATCCTAGTATTTAAATAATGGATAAAAACATAAATCTTGTATAATGCAGTGAAATTAATAATGTAACGTTTAGTTTGAAGTGCAAGTTATGTAACAAACATAAGAAATCAGCTCATATGTAAATGTATACTATTCTAGGATTCCTCATTTGCGTGCGCAAAATGCATTAAATAGACACACAACTGAATACTTTATTACGAGAGTAATTTATTTATGAAATAAAAATAAACTTTGCCTCTTTCAAAATTCTGATAAACCTAAATTAATTATATCAGAATAAATTATTATAAATATAATAATTTATTCTGATAAATTATTATCAGCAATAAATTATTATCAGAAACTTTAAATAAGTTGGTAAACATAAGAAAATAGATTATATTTATCTATATATTTATATATATATATATATATATATATATATATATATATATCATAAATAAAATAAAAATCATAAATTCAAAATAATCAATATATCGTATCAGTACAAAAGTAATATCTTTCAACTATTGACTTTTATGCACATACAAGAATACACTGATTTAATGCCAGCATAACACCAGCAAGACCACTAAGTTGTAGGTGGTATTGGTGTAAGTTATAATATTATTTAGTTCCTTTGATTAAGTAACTATTTAAAATATAGAGTTGGTGTTAAACCCACTTAAGAAGGCTAGAGTTCAAGCTAAAACATTCTAACTCATCCTCCTAACATCATAATTGGCTTAAGAAATAAGTAGAAAATATAGAATGTACAGCGAAAGACACTGAAATGGCTATTTTTAAAATAATATTTTTATTTAACTACACAAAAGTCTTAAAAAGTAAAATTTATACATTTTTTGAGTAGTTCAAGATTCGTAATATAATTTTGTAGCGTCAAATATATGTGTGGTTTGTAAGTTGAGTAGGCAAGTAAATGTATATATTTAAACCTTAATATGGAAATTGAAATGCAACTATCTCATTGATTCTGTTTGTGCTTGATAATGCCTCCGAATAAGCCTATTTTTTATGTTTAGGATAAACAATGAAAAGAATTGGTCCCCAAAGGTAAATTTATGATTGAAACTTTAATACTTTATGAAAAATCGAATTACAAGTCAATATTTGTTACAGCTAAGCCACAATTTGTAATATATATTATAACTAAGGTTTTTAAGTTCGGTAGTGGGTTGCTGTGAATTTCTTCTGTGAATATCATGCAGTAGGCGCAGGGGGGTGAGCTTTCATTATGGTTGATATTACCATGCTAGAGGAACGTTATTTATCTAAATTTCCAGGAATAAAATTTGATGGAGGATTTAAATGGAACTATCATATCGATGATGTGTGCTAAATAATGCTAAATATTTTTCGCGAGAACTATCAACATTTATTCATATTTTGAATAAGTATTATAACAAATTAGGCTAAAAAAGTAACTTTAAAATTACAAAATTCTTTACTATGTAAAGACAACAAATAATTTCTTCATAAAAAAATGTTGAAGCTAAATACAGCTCAGCTGGTAATAAAGATCGATACATGGTTTGCAAAATATTTGGAAGTACTCGAAAATGGACACATAGTCATGCTGTTTAATGAAGAACATAAATCGCGTAGGTCATTCCTTAATTCTTTATACGTCCTCTTTTCCGTATACAAAACAGCAGGTATAAAATACTTAAATAATCAGTACTACTATGAGATTTACTTTTTTAGTAACTATAACCTGAGCTTTAAGTCTACAAAGCCGATCAGTGTATCCTTTGCCCTTTGGATAATATGAAATACGTGGCCAAAAAGGCTAAACTCGACATTTCAAAACCTCACCCTGTATTTACCTCCCTAAATACTGTTTGCCCTATTAAGTGTGTCATATTAATGTTTAAATATCTGAAATAGATGACAATATTTTATGGTGGAAAGGTGTCTAAGTCACGTATTAAATTTATTATCTTTACCTTCATTTCACGTCTTAACATATTTAAGTGGAAAAATCGTATTATGGTATTAAAATTTGTTCTATTTGTTGGGCTAATCCACTTTTAATATTCGTAGGAAACATGATGTACGTTTTTAAACTCAAACGTATATCAGTATATATAACAAAGTACATGTTTATTAACTAGAATGAGAAAGGAAACTGTTACAGTAAATACTTTTTATCGGAACGTATAGACAGTTTGGGAGATGGATATTGATACATATGTTATTGTTTGCTTTCAATATAAGAAAGTTGTACATTTATGAATTCAAACATTGGTTGTATTTATTCTTGTTGTTTCTAAGGAGGAACTGAATTTTAAATATTACAAGAATAAAAATGAAAAATTTTTAATAATTAGTAGACGCCATAAATTATTGAATATCCGCCATATTAATAATACATGTTTTAAATTTTTTTTATACATGTTTGATAACAATATTTTCAAAACATCAGTCAGTGGCAGTGACATTGACAAAGATTAATAGCGAGTGACTCGGATCCACCATATGATAAAATCACCCACGGACTGACAAATAATTTCTCTGTAAACATGATTTAATTACTAACAATGTCACTTGTTTGAAAAGAATTTACTTAACAATGTTGACTTATTATTGCTCTTACTATACGTGTTTAACATCTTTACTTATACATGGTGGTTTACGACCACATGCAGAAACTGTAAAAGCTCACTCTACATGTAATAATATTGAAAAAAGTTTATATAAATATAGTTTCGGAAATTCTTCGCTAACGAAATACGGGTAGCGAAATATTTCACCCTGATTTCAGTTCACCATGTAAAAAAAGGTGTTCCTGAATTTCTGGTAAGGTAGATTTGATGATCAATTTAATAGTTTCTTGTGGTGTTTTCCATGTCAAATTTAACGAAATAAGCTACAGAACTGTATTTTAAGTTTTTTTTAGAAAACCCGTTTCAAATACAAAAATTTGGAGTAAACGAACCAGTTTTTATCTTTTGGCAAAAACTCTGTAACTTCACTATAAAATAGATGAAAACATATTTTAAATATAGAAACAATTCTTAACAAAATAATTGAAACAAAGTACACAGAAGCAAATAAACGATAAGTTAAATGAATTTTTATATTTAACAGTACAACACGCCTTTCACATCTGACCGAAAATAACTTTGTTAATTCTGGTATCTTAATGCTATAAATATTCACATAATAGTTGTCAAATACTTCTAAAACACTTTTAAGTTAGACGATTTAAGCAGTGATCAATGAACTCTCCCCCATAACGAATCACATCTTGTTCAGGAGATTAATCTAGTCTTAACTCCCATTCTTCCTAACCGTGAAGTATTTACTAGGATGTTTAAAAAAATTGTTTCGTAAGAATATAATGGTGAATAATTCTATCCTAATGTGTGTTGGTGGATCTGCTCCCTCATAATTTGTATACTGTACTGAAGGGTTCAATATATCAATTTCAGTTATATTCAAGACACCCAAAACTGAGGCTCAGTTTGTATCGTATGACATCCCGGACAGCTCAAATTCGCGTGACGTACTCGTATATTCACTCAAAGAATATATTTGACTCTGGGTCACTTAAGAGAATGCAATACCTTAGCATAACTAAATAGTTAAGAATTAGATGATGATTCAACTACAGAAAGCAAATGATCTTACCACGAAGAGCATAGAGGAGACTATCCTACACATTGGGTCAGTTTGGGAAGGCCAAGTAATGTGGTGACTGACGATGAGACCTACATGTATAGATAATTGTGTGTCTAGAGTGGGAACTTCCTGTGTTAAAGAGAAGTTTAGTAATTACCTCTTGTTCAGTTATAAAACAAGCACATTTTTCTACATAAACTCCCAAAGCATACTTAATTAACAAACAAGATATATTAGGCATGGATCTACTAGAACCAGATATAATCAACTCAATGCTGTCAATGATACTGAAAGCAGTTTTGACAGCAAAATAATTTCTACCTCTATGCACATAATATACGATTGGAATACATTTAAAAACATAGCGTGCAAGAATTTTATTCATGACGATTTTCATCGTGACTGTGCGAAGACTGAGTTTGACAAAATTTCAATTAGACTAAATCCCAATGTGAGTCATTATTTTTACCATAATTAAGTTGTTTCGCTCGTTACAATAATACCTTACGGATATAATAAAAAAGAAGTAAACATCTACCATTTTGCTTCATAATATACAACTAATAATAAGTTCTTAAATTTACTAGTGGAATTTTGCTCTCACATCTTGGAGTACTCGTTAATATATCTATTGATATATTCTTTGCTACTTTTGAAATCGTCTTGATATTACGTGAAAACAAATTAAAAATATGACATCTGGAAATATAAAGAAACCTATAAAAGATGTTACAGGCAACATTTCATGTCCCTTTCTCTGAAAATGTATACAAGACAAATACACTTCTATTACCTAAAGAAACATTTATTATTAGCAATAATCATGATTTTGATTTTATGGTATGAGTATAATACTAAACAAATTTTGTAGCACAGTTTTACAAGCTGGATAATTGTAAGCTAAGATGTAATCACTTCCATATGATATAGCCTTGAATTACGGATTGGCTAATAACATAACTGAGTACCTTCATCAAACAGTTCTAACTGTAGTCATACACTACTATAGTTTCTTTCAACTTTTAACAAATCATCTTCAGGTGACGGTGTTAATAAATATTTAACCCCAGAAGTGTGTCCATGTTACCAAAGATAAAACGTCGGTCCATTTTCGACGTGTTGCAAGGGTTTATTAAAAAATTCGTAAAAAATACTTAATATCAAGAAAACATATATTTTTAAATATCGTTTTTCTTCTCAGAAGTTTTACTATTTGAAATAGGAATAAATGTTTTGATGTTCATTGGTTTAGTATATACTTTCATGAAAATAATGAGAAATTGCAAAAAGTTTTATATGAAAATTTCATATTTGGACCTCTGTAAGGTATTGAAATATTACAGTAAGGTCAAAATGTTAAATGTAGAGAATTTTATGCAAAATTAGAAAATATATTAAAAATTTCTATTAAACTAAAGTTTTCTATTAAACAAAAAAAAATATTTTGAAAAAAGAAAATATTTTTTAACAAAATGCAGAAACAAGCTAAAGATTTTCACTTATACTTTATTTTTATTTCATTTTTGAATATACACTTAGTAATTATGTTTATTTTGCTAAAATAAAATATAAGATATGTTCAAATACTTTGAAAAGGAACTGAGTTATAACATTTTTTGTTAACAGTCACAAGTTGAGGAATTTACCCATAAAAATTAATCTGGTCTGCAATGTAAAAAAATATTAAAACAATTTTAAAATGTTTTAGCTGTTATATTATGTTAGCACATAATGTTTGAAAGAAATACACTCAATAGTTTTTGAAATTGATTAAAAAATTAATGTTGTGCGTCAAATATCGTAAAACCTTGCGTTGTAAATTTTTTGACAATATATAAACAATAGATATTATAGTTCAAAATTGTTTTATAATGTTTTTGTCATTTCATATGCATTTATGCAGTAGAGTATTTCAACCTGAAAAAATAGAGATCTAAACAAATTATGATAATCGGTAAAAAAATAAGCTCGTGGTGAAATAAAATGGCCGACAGGGATGGGTTGGGTTGGTCTTGATGCGACGCCGTGATTCATCTCTTTCGTTTTGCACTGCCGGAAACCTACTGAACTAAATTTACCGCTAAAAGATTGTACCGGTAGATAATTTCTTTCACTTTACACTGTTTTTTTTTATTTTCTTTATTGACAATAAATAACTGTGTGAATGTTATTATACTAACCTGCATAAAATATGCTGGTTTACAACTTTAGAATTGTCCCTTTTTAGAATATTCATAGTAAATCAACTATTCGTTCTAATGACTTTGTGTTTGCACTGGAAGAAAGAATATTTCATTCCGCGTCTATTGACATATAGCAGCACTGTTTGCAGGCAATACTTAACTTGCTGTGATTGGTTGAAAATGACGTATTCTTTGACCCGGCCACCCGCAAAATTCAACTCAAATGATGACTTCTTCAGAAAACATTTCACCACGAGCGTAATATTGAAC
Organism: Homalodisca vitripennis; assembly: GCF_021130785.1. Taxonomy (NCBI): domain Eukaryota; kingdom Metazoa; phylum Arthropoda; class Insecta; order Hemiptera; family Cicadellidae; genus Homalodisca; species Homalodisca vitripennis. The sequence goes on from NC_060215.1 coordinate 102,807,640, forward strand.
TTAGAAAAAAAGTTTATATTAAAATTGTAGAGTGCAATCTCCCAATTTCAATGATACCAAAAACATGGTGATTGTTTGAAGATAAATAATTATTTTCAATGAAAAACTGAACCGACATACATTATGCTGGTTCCGCACAATACACATAAATTACAACTGACATATAGTATGCTGGTTCCACACTTCTAGGGAAAGCAAGGATTATTTATCTGGAGTCGTCATAGTTTAAAGTTCATGAACACAGTACAAACACAATGAGTAAATAAATCGTACGAGAAACACAACATTTGATAGGCCGATCACACAGGGATGCCAATGCACTTTAGGGGGAACATTTAAAGATAATCAAACAAAAGAACGAGAAACTGGAGAGTCTTTGGTCCCCAGGTTAATTGTTAGAGAGGTCTATTTAGTCCTAACCTTTCCTAGAAAGGTAGGATATTTTTTTCTTAAATTAAACTTTTACAAACGTAACAGCTTCATGTGTGATCATGTTAGGTTTTCTACGTACACGTTCATTTAATTATTGTTCAATGTAACCTTAAGAGCCCTTTGTTTAATGTTTATTATTGATGGTGGATTATTTAAAAGCATAAAATGAGTTAGGATATTTGGTACATTTTATGTTGAAAAAATGAACAAAACGAATCATACATCGTGTTTTCCATTTGTAACATACAATCGTAGCAAATATAAAGAAAACTGGTACTATCTTAAGAGTACTTTGTAAAGCAGTAAACCGTTGCATATCTATGATTCCTCTTCCTAAGCTCAAAATTGCATTAAGAGCAAAAAGAGGATTTTCATGAATTCTAGACGTATCTAAAATTGTAATTAAGCGTACACTAGATAAGGTGCTCAAAATCATATTCACAAACAAGTCACTGCTGTCTACACAATTGTGACCAATCACACTCTGTGACTTCAATGTTTACTTATTGAGTTCGCAAAATAGTGGCTAGACCAGATGCATTATCTATTTTCAGGAACTTTATTTTGAATGCAATCTAAGTTGTCTTCAAAATACCTTATTTCACGTCTAATTTGTATTTTTTATGCTTAAAAGATACATTAGTTTTCAAATATTAGTAATTAAACTCTGAAACACACTAACAATTGCTTAAAGTGTTTGACCATAACTTTAACCAACTAAAATTTGATCATATTTGCACTGAACGGGCTTCATAACTTTTTCTGTGTCGACAAAAAAGGGTTTAAAGATTAGAATACTATCATATAATCAAACATGTTGAGCTGTGCTGTACATCAATCAAATCTGACCTGCCTATGAAATCTATCAGTCTGAATCTATTTATCAGTCACTAATCAATCTATAATAACTCTTAAGTAAATAAATAGATGTCTCCAAAAGTTTTATACTTTGTTGTTTTAATAGTGTTGAAATTATGTCAGTAAACCACACAAGTCAACAACACTTTTTTAAGTTTCTTGAACGTAGGTATATTCTGTGTGTATTTGAGTTTTTGTGTCTGACATGTAGAGATGATTAACTGTTGACTAGTACCCTTTCTGTATAAATCAAAACGGTAAAATTGGTGTAAAAGCAGAATAATTTGCTATGCAATATATATATATATATATATAAATTGTCACTGTATATATATGAGTGTGTGTGTGCGTGCGTGTGTGTGTGTGTGTGTGTGTGTGTGTGTGTGTGTGTGTGTGTGTGTGTGCGTGTGTGTGCGTGCGTGCGTGTGTAAATAATCATTCCAATTGTGGTTTCAGGCATCATTGAATATATAGATAAAAAAGGTTGTTTAAACAAAGAACATGAAAACTAACTATAGATATATAGCTAAAGTTATTTGAATGAAACAATTTAATATAATATTCATACTCTTTTAATTCATTAAAGATAACATTTATTCAATGACATCACTGAAGTCCCTTACTTTAATTCACATATTGAGTACTATGTGTTATAAGCAACATTCTAATTACAATACGTATAAACCATACGTTATACTCATTCGTCTTTTAAAGATTATTCCAATGCGTTCAATTGTTACAACACAAATCTGAATATGGTTAAAAATGGTTAGCCATACGCTTTGAAGCTTCACCTACTGACCTAAGCACTTTATTGTCTTAAAAATATTCTTTTTAAAATATTGAATTTCCATGCAGTATTTAACATCAGTTTCAATTTTACACTTACAAATACATTACATGTATAACTGTTCGGTCAAGTTGTACTTATCTTAACGAATAATTCTATTACAATACAAGTCTAAACATGTTTGGCAATGGATGTCCTAAAATCTAGTAATTTATTTAATCAGCATGAAACTATATCTAGACTAATCTTTGAGGTAATATCAGTAACATTTTTCTAAATATTCGATATATACAAGATCCTACTGACATGTATGGCGAGAATGCAGATAGCTTTCTACGAGGGAGTAAAAAGCTTTAAGTGTCGTCAAGTCTTGCATAAGAATCCATTTTTAATAGCATCATTAAACTCTTGTTACTGGTTTTTAGTGCTTTACCACCTGTCCTATCCAATGTGTACCATACATAATTGTTGTTTAATTTATACATGGGGAAATCATCACCACATAGTAAGGATGATTAAAACTTAATTTTGTTAGTACAAAACTGTACATAATACATATTTGGATTGTATCTCCACGCCAATATTGCTATTTATATATTTTGTACAGTTAAAGTTTCTAATACTTTTGAAAAGGGTAAAATATTTATAAATTTGTTTAAATTCAATTGTACCACTACATTAGAATTGTTTTCAAAATATGTTTACACAGTTTTTATTAATTTACTGCATTGCAATCGCTTCCTTATATAATTTTAACATAAATGATTAGTACATTCAAAAATACACTTTTTGCAGCGCAGTGATTACCCATGCAGTGTTGCGGCTTGATTTAAAGATGATTAATTAGTAAATGAGTTATTTTGGAAGTAATAGAGAGTGGAGTAAAGGGAAAAATCTTCTACACATTTGTTTATAGACTTTAATACAATACTATACTTATAGTTAATTAATAATCGTGCAGTATTATTTTTGCTTCATATTACCTATTTATAATGGTAAAGTCTAATTACTAAGTTATAATGATTGTTTGATTTCTAACGACAAATATCGTTTACACAAATTGCGGGATTGTAAAATATGGAATGGCTTCTTTTTAACCTTTGTTTCATGGAAGGTTAATTTAGTGAAATATTTTTGCTTTATATCCATTATTATATCTCATACCGAGTGAGTCATTTTAAATATTTCGGCTAGGTGGTTATTTATACTAGCGATGATGGGTGTAATGCATTTTAGGACCCCATTGAATTATGTTTTGTAGAAAGGTACAGTGTCGTTTTCCCGGGTTTTGTGTTTATATTAAAATTAAAATGTTATGTTAGGATAGTTTGAAATTTGTCAACAAATAGCATCGACTATGGAAATAAGTGATATTACTATATTTGTAATTTGTAATTACAAGCCTGCATAGTAATTTTAATAGTGTTTGTACTCTTTAAACTGTGCTCCAGAAATAATTAGAGGGAGGATGAAGTTTGAGTTCTGTAAAAGGCTTTTTGAAAGGTGTGAATTTCTTTCCTTAATAGGAAAAAGCATAATCTGTGAAAATGTTCATATCGCGATGGATAAATTAAAACATTTATTTATACCTCAGTCACCCACTAAGGAAAAACTAAGTTTGATATAATCAAAAATGCGGTCTCGTAGGGTAGGGGTTTCGTGTTATTTTGCAACAAATAACTCACAAATTAGTATAAACAATAGCCATTATACAGGAGTAGTAGACATTTAAAAGAACATTTCAAGGTTTTAGCCCCACATAAAAACTGTTGGTGAATGTAGATTTATACAGCATATTAAAGACAACTGAAAGGAGGGACATTTTTACAATGTGTGTGTTTTATAGTTACAATTTACTTTAGTAATTCAATTATCGTATGTCTTAATGAAATTTTATAGTTTTAAATAATTCAATGAATAATACCTGTTGCTGCAGATAAACTGAAGATGGTTCTTTTATGTTAGAGTCTCGATACAAGTAGACTTGCGACTTTTGCACTATGAAGAAAATGTAAGTTTTTAAATACAATAACTTCTACATTTTCAACCACACGTAACTTTGAGCCATTGATAATATTTCATGCTGCTTGTTAAGTACCCTGTATTGAATCATGAGTCATATCTACAACGTTATTGTACTACTACATTTTCAATGTAATTGGTATGTTAGTTCCTACGTGAAGACAAAACACCTTCATTTTGATAGGAATATTCTTAATTCCTTAGCCTTCCTAGTGTAAGAGACGGACATTACAAGAAAAAAGCGTCTATGCATTCAAGTTGATCTCTATGTTTCAAGATGTAGAATAGTTAACCACCAAAATCGATTGAACCTAGAAATATTTTTTGTTTATTTATTCCTGACTAAAGCATACAAGTTTCTCAGTGTATATTTTATAAATAAAATATCTTCTTATTGTTGTAAATAACAATAATAGTTTCATTACTAACTATGGAAATAACGAAACTTTATTGGATAAATAATTCAGAAATTCAACAAATATTATTGTGAAAAATGGTGATAAAAGAGGAGTCAGAAATATAGTTTTAGGTGATTCTATATTGGGTTTCTTTCCAAATTTTAATGGATTGCCTCGTATATTGAAGAACAAAAATAAATTGAGGTGTTAATTATATAAAGAATAATCCAAGTCATGTTTATCATGTTTGCAACGAGATTGCCGACGAACAAATAAATTTTAGATTCCAACTGGATATTCCAAGTAAAATTTTGTGTGATAGAGGTTAGATCACTAAAAAATGTTTTACAATAATTAAAACCCTTTTTATTCCTAGGAAATTTGTGTATATCACGTAAAACAATATAATGGTTCTAATATTTTTGACTAAGCTTAACAATCCCTAAGCAATGTGTAGGAGAATTAGGTACATATCTATATACAGGGTGAGTCAGAAATATGGTAACATATTTTAAGACGGGATTCTAGAGCTAAAAATAAGAAAATAATGTTATATAAAGGTAGGTCCGGAAACGCTCCATTACTGAGTAATGGCTGGCGAAAGATTTTGCTTTGTTTTCAGTTCACCTGATGAAATTAAGTGATTCTGAAAGGTTTTGTTCTTACTTTTTAACTCAAATAAGATGGATGTATAAAGAAAATCACCTGAAAAATCAAATAAAACCACTCTAGAGGTTGTAGTGTCAACAGTTTTTGAGAAAAAGTATGAAATTTGCCAAAAATCTAATAACAAAAATACCGTCTTAAATGTTTGATGTCGAATAACATTGTTGAATGACCAATAAACAAATTGTTTTTCCTAATACAGATTGTAGAGAATTTAATTCAGAATACAACCATAATAAACAAAGTTAACTAAATGTGAAAAAGTTATGAAATTGACTCCTCACGTATCACACTACACAGCAAACGTTTGCTGTTTTATAATAAGGAATGAGTATCTGGTTGGTAACAACTGGTGAAAAATAAACATTTTTAATTCAAAATATTATTTTTAAATACAATAAACATCTAAAATTGCTTATACGCACTATGGCGTATTTTTCTCTTCCTTTTTGTGAGAGATTGCATATATCATCATTAAGTGCGTTTTTGGAAATTGGTTTTTTGTTTCTCAAAATTACTTCATTTTAAAGTGCTATTAAAATGGATAACCTAGAACGTACTTGCACTATAATGTACAAAATCATATAATTCTCGAGAAAACTTTGCGAAGGAAAATTTATGTTAACATTTTAAACACACATCATGACTTTACAATGTATAAAATTAAACTTCCGCTATACTAATTTGTAACTAACAAATTGCCTAACCAACAAAGTAGGGCAGTATTTTTATATTGTTTATTTGACCGTTGCGTAATATAAATGCACATAAATTACAGTAATTTAAAGTGCTTTAAATTGTATTCAATCCCTTAAATAATTATGAATAGCATTCGTACATGCTTGGTTTTACTATACAATTAAATAGTTTCTGCTCAACTTAGGTTTGAGCTGAGTTCACCAATGCTGTGTTTCACCAACATGCTAATGAGGACAAATGTAAATGTACCTCTAACAGGACTGATTATATGTAGTACAAAAGCAGTTACTCTCTGTTGTCTGATTAATTGTCGTTTACATACTTAATTTCATTGTTCTCATGTCAATAAAAATTATACATTTTAGTTGACATGAATTCATAACATAAAAAACTGGGTTATAAGTTGTGTATCTAGCCTGCCTAGCCTCATTTTACTTTATTTCATTATGTAAACCCCTGATTGCAAACATTTCATAATCTTATATAGGAGTTATTTAAAAATACATAGTGATAGTTATAAGTAATTAAACATTCTAAATGGTATTCAGAAAATACAATTTTAAATACAAGGACTATTCAAATAAACTTTCTTGAGAGTGCATTCTATAAATTTTCGTTCCTTTTCGATTTATATATATATGTCGAACTGGTTATTTATTGTTCTAATTGCTCCTGCAATTTGAGGACATATGGACTCAAGAGTTATATAACACCAGATGACTATAAATAAAATTATGAACTTTATAAAATTAAAACTGCTTCACATGCAGCAGACACAGCAGTGGAACCATATGCTGTCAACGTATTAAAACTTCCAATTTCCTTATTATTAAATTAAACTAAACTTAAAAAATAAAGATGACATTTCCGCACATTTACCATGGTTCAATGATACTAAAAATTCAGTATGACTTTCTTTAGAGATATGATTTCTTCCTCCAAAACCAACCTAATAAATCTAGGTTAAAATAAACTAATTACACCAGAGGGTTGTGAGTCGCATAAGTCAGGAATCACAACATCCATGTTGTGTCAACTCTATGCATGCTATCTCTAATACAGGTCACAATAGGTCTACATAATTAACCAACAATAAGGAACTGATCAGAGACCAATAATAAATGGCGATAGTCACGGCAGAAAAATGTGGTGACAAAAAAGAAACAAGAGCGTGCAATTTCTATCTGTGCTTTGTAGACGATCTTCTAAAAAACATACCGTGACTTCGCATTCAAAATCGCCATTTATGATGCTTTAGATTTACTTGTTAGTTAATTTTCAGAATTGAGAACCAAAGCGACCTCATTTCGACTGATGGTTGAGTGATTGCTTGGTCTGCTTATTTAATAGATGAAGACTGGATTATGTTTGTTTCATCCTAATTCATACGATGGTGTTCATACCAACAAGAAAGTGCAGTTATTTTTATTTTTCTATTAGCCCTTTCTTGTGTTTTATTTTTGTTATTTTATTATATCGAATACTGATCTTTTTATTTTGCTTATCCATTCACTATTACAACTGCATTTTATACTGTAAAAAAAGCTTTTGGAATACTGCGTGCCATTATACTAGAATTGTTCTATAATGCTTTGGTATTTTAAACGCAGTTATAATGTTTTACTTTATACATAGTTTTCTAATTTTCTCCGATAATCCCAGTACATAAGGGGTTGACATTTTCTGCTCTGGTTTGTTGACCCAGGGGCTATTCTTCTGTTTTATTTGCAGTTCTTTCATTACAGATTTTACATGATTTTATTACTGGAGGTTATCCATTACGCCTATGATACGATTGATATTTTAAATCCGACTTTTAGTCTTAAGGACATACGTATATATGGACATACACATACATTATAAACAGGATGCTTTTTTGGACTTATACTTCCATTGTGAAGCTGATGGAAGGAGAAATACTATTAGTTTGATTTAAAATTCATCCAGTAATTATCTTTAAAAATATAGGTATCGTCCACATATCTCCACCAAATCGTTGGTTTGAACTGATCTAAAAAGCCAAGGCTTTCTGATAATTATTCCCCATAATACACTCTAACACATAATAATTACATTGAGTACACTTTTCTATCAGTTCTGGTAACACAGTCAGCTTTAAAATGACCAATTTGGTTTTAGAAAGGACATATCGACGACAGAAGCAGTCGCGAGTCTGGTTAATATCGTTGTAAAGGAGTTAGAAGGCCGGAATTCCACAACTAGTGTTTGACCTAACTAAAGCATTTGATTGCGTAAACCACACTACATTGCTTGCACATTGGAATCCAATGGTATGCCCCTATTGTGGCTTAGTACATTTCTAAGTCATTGATCACAAGTTATTTAGGTTGCAAACCAAGTTTCAAACCCAATAAAATGGCCCGGATACCTTGCTAACAGATTCTATGGTAGAAGAAGTCTGTACCATAAAATTTCTTGGTATACGCCTAGATTGAGTGTTGACATATTATGTTATACACATGGATTCAGTTTGCGCAAAATTATGTTCAAACATTTATGTTTTACGGTCCCTAGTCAATAAATTCATATAAAATATTGATGATGGCGTATTATAACCTGATTTACCCACACATTTCATAAGGATTGGTTTTGTAGGGGCATACGTAAACAGTAATTTTTAAGAGCGTTTAATTGCAAATTAATTCGATTCGAAGATTTGTAAACATAATTATCAGTGAATCTAGCAAACAAGTTTTCATACAACAACTGTTAACTCTACTTATTCTCTAAATTATGCAAAATATTCTGTTTCGTGGTCATAATGAGGATTGACAAGGGGCCGAGACATACATGATTATGAGACAAGAGTCAAAGGCAGGTACCGTACTGGGATATACAGAACGGTAGCTTATGAGCATCTGCCTTCACAGTCTGGTGTTAATTTAATCGACTGATTGATAGATTCCATCAAAAGTACCCAAGACCTAAAAATTGCTAGCACGGGAGTACGTTTATTTACTGTTGAGACGTGATTTAATGGTTCTGAAAGTTTCTGGAACTGGTAAATTTGTAAATAGACTAAGATTAAAAGTAAAACAAAATGAAAACAAAATATTAAAAACCTAAATATTTAAAAAACTAAATACATGTTAGATTGTAGAAACTTTAGAATCTGTGGAACTGTTGCATTCAGGTAATACCAGTGCTGTCCGTATTGCCATAAAAGAAATGAAATGAAATGAAAGAGAGTTTATTTCCGTTACAGTTACAAAACTATTACAGTTAGTTTTCATATCTGAAGAATACCGATTACATAACCCGCTATTCCAATTTCCATCGATAAGCAAATGTGTTTAAAAACTGTTCTGTATATAAGAGTGCCATTAGAAAAGGTGCCAAACGTATTTTAATGTCAGAATGAAAATTTGAACACGATGTTATGTCAAAGATTTCTTTTACTTCAGATTAAGCTGCAATAATGACGTAAATACAGTATACTGTACTTTATAATCAATTATAACATTTTACATTGCCATTAAAATAGTTTAAAAACCCCACAAATTACCTAAATGAGAAATAACATATTATGAACTCTAATTGTAACCTGATTCGTTTCCAGATTTATAGGTTACAATACCACGTCACAAATTACTATGATCTCCATGACATGTAGTCATTGGTGAAGGAAGCACGCGATAACTTTGACTGATGAAGGTTTTGGATACTATAATCATAAATAAAATAATTTGAAAATTTATGAAAGTCTTGGTGCTAAAACTCCTTTAATATAGATATGTATATTACATCGGTTATTGTTATGTGCATATCCACTTATAATTTTAAAAAGTCTGAGAATCGACCAGTATGGTAAAGCAGTGTAATAATTGTGCCATATTTATAAAAATAAAAAACTCTTGAACAAACAAAAACAGAACAAAAGTATTCGCCAACTGAGGCGATAAAGAATCGTGGAACTGGGGTAAAGTCTGGTTCTGAAGTTGCAGCCAATACCACTGATTAAAGAATTCTGTATCTTCTCTATGCAAATTTTGAGAGTGTAGGTGAATGCATTTGCTTCTTTAATAATAAAAAAAACATATAGTAGAAACTTATTTAAAATAATACCAATGTAATGTATATATTAAGATGGATTTTTCCCCTTTTTATAGTATACGGTGCTAATACTAGCATATATTAAGGCAGGGATTCTACAAATAGACGAATTGAGTTCAAAGAATAGCATATTCACAATTTCACCAAAAACCAAAATAATCATGTTGGCAGTTATGAGAAATAGATCAGTTTACTAGGAGAAAGGAGCTATCGGTTGGATAAAATCATACCTTTTGGAAAGACATCAAAATAATTGAACATAAAAGTTTCATATATCCTTTAAAACAACTAAGGGAATCCCTCAATTCTAGAGCCCAAATTTGTACACATTATATACTTCGGATCTGTCTTCCTGCGTTTAAATAGCAGTGTAAAAGCATATGTCGACGACTGTCAGCTTCACCTAACGTATGGGCGTACTCGGATATTGGAATTCTCAAAGTTGAATACAAAAAAGTGTTCAGTGATCGACCAGTGATATAAAGTGATATTACATCGACTTCTCTAATGCAAACATTGCAGGATTAGGTGAACGTTATGCTTGAAGATATAGCATTGAAAGTGAGCAGTTTTGTGAAGATCCTTGGGGTAATACTAGACAGAAAAATCACACTTTACTGTCTAACTCACGTGCGAACTTGTCAGAAAGCTATGAGAAGACAGTAAAAAAGCTTGGTTGGGGATTTGAACCGTTACAAAAGTATTTTATTACAGGACGTAACATTGTAACTTGTATAATTGTTTATTTTACTGCTTTTTACCATTGTTTCCATGCATATGTCAACAGTATATTGGTATCATAAAACGTTTCAAAATACTACCTCGCGTTTTGTCTAAAATATAGAAAGGCAATATAGGTTAGGCTTGTGTCAGCCTATCGAGATGTCTACAATTTGGTGCCAATGGAAGCCAAGTGCATGGCACAGACCTGCTGCTTGATTAACCGTGTGATGACCCTGGGAGGGGCACAGTATCTGGCGGATAGTATCGTATTCCTATATTGTATAAGGCAAAAATTAGGTAACCGTATAATAAGAACAAATGGGTTACCTAACTAAAACTTTTGTTACTGTTAATAAATTCATAAATTATCAGTGATAACCTTTATTTTGTATATAGATTCACGCAGCTCTTCTTTTTCCAATATCGCATTATACCAATCATCCTTCAGTTTAGTAATATGCATAATTGAACAGTTCTTAAACCTTTCTAAGATACACACGACCTAGCTTACAGCATGAGCTTTTGCACATGTTATCAAAGCATAAGCAGTTTTCGTAAATGGACGTTTGACACAGGTACAACATGCATCTTTAGTTTTAAGCCAATAAATTAAAAGTTGTAGTTTAAGTGAGTGTAGTCAGCAGAGGAAAATAAGGTTTTTTAAGCGAAAGATGACCGCAGCATTTGGCCTTTACTTGTTAGTAGTTTATGGCAGGATTACTGGTGAAAGGAACCGTAAAAAGGCTTTTCGAGTCAATAATATTTTGTATTAAAATTTTTGTGTTAAAATAAATATCTGCTTTTTATTTAAAATGGTAGTAGTCTGAGAAAACCGTTTCAAACATTATTTTTTAGAGATGTATGTGTAAAGGAATGAGAGGAGGAGGACTGGTACCAACTGAAGGGACATGTTGCTTCAGTCCAGACTAGGCAATCATACCTGTGCACTAATATGAGATTCATTATCAATTTCGACCCCCCAACATGCATCATGCTTAACTTACTGTACACTGATCATGTGGCTTTTGTCAAAGTGTCTCGTAATTACAGTTATACAATGCTTAAACTGTCATATTGTGGTATTTTATTAAGGTAATTTAAACGTGCAATTATTAAAATTTAAGTCATTATTACTTGTGCCATAAAAATAAAGTAAAAATGTAACAATAACTTTATGGATGGGAATACGGGTACGACTTTTGTATAGTATAACATTAAAGGCAGTTCATTATTAGTCCATATTTAGGTAAGTTTTAATTCAATTTAAAATTAAAAATTAATTACAACGTTTGAATTAATGGTAATAGTATACTTCAAAAAGAAATATGAATCTTTGTACATTCTCATAATAAAATGATTAACTTTTTAACTTAATTGTGATTATGTTAAAAAATTTAATACCACATATGTTTTATATTAGGAATCTGTGTATTATCTTGTTTTAAGGAACACGTCTGTATTTGTCGGTGATTAAACAATGTATAATACTTTTATGAAAGAAAACCGTTCTCAGTGTGGTTTTTACCTGGGAAGTGTACAGGCACATACACAAATATGGAAAAAAAATATTTAATATTAATTCAGAAAATCTTTGCAAACATTCAATGACTTTATAACTTGATATACAGAAAGTATTTTGTTTCAGTGATATCAATATTTTGTTAAATATTTGAGCACTAATGTGGTTTTAGTTTTCTAAAAGAAGAATACGAATATTCAGTACAAATAGTGGTAAGTGACATTTTTATACTACATTTGGGCACAGAGATGATTTTAGAATCTTTTTTTTAATGCATTAACTTTAATCGTAAACAAATTTACCGCTATTATGTTAGTCATTTTCAGTAATTAATAGGGATAAATTAAGACTAATGCTAATCTACTACCAGTATTTATCAAATGTTCATTACTTATTGGAAATTCTAGAAGTTAAAGTTTATTCTAAATTTTCTTTTAACGAATAAATACTTTAACTTCACAATATTTTAAGATATACTACAACTTATAAAAGGAAATATTTTGTTCCAATTTATATCCTCTATTATAACCACACCTGCAGCCCTCATGTAATTATTCCTTGTTCATAATACGAACATCTCTAACAATTTTACAACTAGGAATCTACTATGTACTTTAGGATGTTGATGAAACATGGGATGATTCTTTGTTTTAACAATGATTAGCAAAACCCTGAATGTTTAAAGTATTGTAAATAGTAGAACCTTTATTGCAAGAGTCTCATGGGGATTTTGGAGGCATTCGAACAAGAATGAATGGAGGAGATGGAGGGGACTTAGAGAAAATGAAGATACTTTTCTAGTTTAAGTTCGTGCTATCAAGGTTACACTGGATTATCTAAAATGTACTTTATAGTAAGTGCCTTTTGAAATAGTCTTCTCTAGCAAGTTTGATTTTTATAGGTACAGTGGTATATAATAGATAGAACTATTTTGACAGAAAACGTATTTTAATTACAATACAATATTATTGCGGTTACAAATAATACTGTAACATTGGTAAATACAAGTAAAACAATATGTGCACAACCATGCGTGGTAAATTACTGGAAGTATTACATCATGTATTCTTTAAATATTTAGAGGGTTATACCTTTTTGTTTATTTTACAGTTTTTAAATGTATACTTTATTCTATAGAAAAGTTTATTAATATTTGTCTGGTTTTACTAACATGAATGTTATTCAAACAACTATTAAGCTCATAATATAATTTCACTTCCAACCATTAATATCTTAAAATCAATCACGTAAATATACTTTGGAACTGCAGAGATTTGTCAACAGACCCGTGACGTCGTACATTGGTGCCACAAGTACACTAATTCACGTTTGTCTTTACTTATGCAGTGTTGGGGAGGAAGGCGATTTCTATAAAGTTCTACATAATCTTAGTTTAATGTTTGAAATCTGACGCTGTCACAGACTTGAATTCTGCAACCTTGGGTCATGCTTATCTGAACAGTTTTACAATAAGTCGAAGACGAAAAAATCTCGGATCTAATTATTTGCATCTTTTCGATATCACAAACACCTAGAAACGATCAAATCAAAGATGCATTATGTATCCGCAGTGCTGCCTATGGCCAAATTCCTTCAAATTTGAATATTCTCCAAATAACTTCTCATTTCAATACAGTTTGGCTGATCACCGCAGATATCAGAGAACTAGATCAACAGTTAGGGCCGGACGAATCATTTTGCTAATAAGGCAGCCGACCTAACCTCTTGATCACTGACCGATGTGGATAACTGTAACTGAACGAACGGACTGAGCAAAAGGTGCGTGACGTAGTGTGTGAATGAGAGTATAAGCAAGTTACAAGCGATGAGGGTACTTTTCTGGCAGTAAGTTTTTGCATTGATAAATTAAGAATTAGGAAATAAATTAAAAAATAAGGAGTAGGATAAGTGCCAGAAATTTAAGGTGACAATTCATTTCTAAATTCACATAATACATTTCTGTGCGATTTGGGATCGGTGAAGTGTTGGCGTCTTATCATAATTCTGTTAGGGTTAACATAAGAGATTTGCCTATTAAATAACGAGACTGATTTGGATCAAGGAGGCGTGTGTCAACCGTCATTAATCAACAGCTGTTTAGTGTGAACCTTTCTCTTTAGTATGCAGCTAGTTTCGCTTCCGTTAACAACACCGTTAGTCAGAGCCTACGTTCACGTTACTGTTGTTACGGATGAAATGGTTCGTGTATATAATAGTAGAGCAACTAATTATTGTAAAATTTCATTTTAACTTGGTAAAACTGGTACTGAAACTTAAAATGTACTGAAAGAAGTTTATAGCAGAGAATGTTTATCGCGGGCTCGTGTTTTTGAATGGTTTAAGCGTTTTAAATATGGCTGATATTACAAAATAAGAAAATGTAAAAAACGCTTATCTTTTAGGCTGACCTTTTTTGAAGTTTCTTTGTTACTAACTGCAGGTACAAACAACGTTTTTAGCGAAATATCAGTCAGGTTTACTTAACATCCGAATATTGGTATGAAAATATCCTTCCTACAACCTTAAAAAATGGGGGTTTTATGAATTATTTGATGAAAACCACGAAAAACGTATACCACAGTCATATGGTATTTTTGAAACCAATAAAAATCTACTTTGTAGCATGGTTGTAGCATTGAAGCAAATTACTCGAAACATACGCCTACTACTTTCTGGAAAAAAATGTTATAATAATATCAATTAAATAAAAAAAGTTTCTTGTAAAAACGTTTCAATATATAAATCATAAAGGAGCTCTGAGCGTTTAAACTTTTTACTAAAAACAGTATTTTTTAGTTCAGTGACTGAACGACGCAACCTATAATCTATTTGATCACATTAATTTATTAGTCTTGTTATTACGAACCACTTTGTCAATTTATTCTTTGCTGTATCTTATAGTTTCCAAGATTTCCAGTTTCCAGTTTTCTGCGAGCATAAAATTTTTAACACACTGTATACCATCAATATTTAACAATCACTGAAAGTTCCCATTTAATTACTGGTACAGAGTAAATGAATGATAAGTTTTTTATTTCATTCTAGTTTAGATAGTAATATATTTTGTAAATAACTGTCGTAATTTTTATGTGCTCTCTGACTTTTATCAAACATTCGTTCTTGAGGAAACTGCTCCCTGACGTGTACGTTACGTCATATCTGGTCAATCTCTTTAACCTCTCGAACGTGCACATTATTTAAAAGAGTAAAGATGTTATCTCTACAGGTAATAAAACATATTCATGTGCTTATGATGGATCCAAGCTCATCTGGGTGTAAAAATAAAGTGTGTAAATAATAACTAAATATATTTTTTTGAACAACACACTGTACGTAGTCGTTACGTTTATAAAACATTCGCATTGTAATGTGGGTACACAATTTTGTGTAAACTGTTTTGTAGCTGTACATTCTCATATTTGGTTTTCCGTTTCTTCACAAGTTTTTATCAATAAAATACATTAATATTTTTACTTAAGTGTTTTTAGAGATGAGTATTGGAGTGATTTTCTGCTTCATAACATTACTTCACATGGTATCAATAACCAGAGTTATAATAATAATAATAGTTGTGATGCAAGGTATATACGTTTAGGTGAATATGAACACCGGTAGAAATAAATTAACGACATTCCTACAACCTAACGTAAACAGTAAGAAACATTTAAGTTTTTATTATGAGTATTAATTTCAGCACTAATTAACTTTCGAGGATCTAATTACAAGTATATCAATATCAATTATTTAAAGATAACCGAATCAAATAACAACGCGAGTCTCCGCCATTAGAGTGACCATTGAGTTGTCATGTCCCAGGGAATAGGTATTTTTTGATGGTCCAGAAGTAAGCTTTAGAGAGGTGTTTAGTTACTAAATAAAATTGTTAACATCTTTTTTTATTTTCCTCCAAACTCTCAAAACTCGCTTAACAATAAGAAAATATATATGTGAACTCTTGACTTATCTATGATTTTAAAGACAAGTTACTGCAGTCCAGAAAGCAACATAATCACGTACCATCATACTCCGTGTCAGTGGATATAATAATGAAATCCACAAAAGAGCAACAATATCAAGTGTGTTAAAGATTTCCTTTTTGCTATAAACACACTAGTTTTTCTTAAGAAATGATATTTGGCATGGGGATTCTACGTACTTTTAGTCATCGTGCTTTAGAGACTCATGATTCTTTATTTATGTAAGCTATGTGATAAAAAATTAATATTCCCTTATACCATATTTTGTTCTGAACTATTTGCTCAAGTGTTTCATTAAACTATACTATCATAAAAGGTTAGCTGCTTTTAATTATATCTTTTTAAACCAGTTGTGTTTTAAAAAGAACTAAAGATTATTTTTTTAATATAGGCCATTTTTATGTTATGCAATCAAAACGTTTTAAATTCATTCTCTGAAACATTCAAAATTTTGGAACGATTTCTTTAGAAATAGTATTTTTTTTTTATGCTAAAATTCTGATCTAAAATATACAAAATGTACCATAATCAGTGAACAATACTTTAGACATTGCTTGTATACATTAACACAAGGTAGAGCCAACAGAACGTACGCCAGAAATGCTTCGTTTTTTTTTCTCACTACCTGTTAAATAGAGAGAAAAATAGTTTTTTACGGTAAACCGTACTAAAATACGAGTATACGTGCTTACAGGGTGCACCATTAAATTATTACATATATTGTGTGATAATTATTACTTAAATCGTAACAAATTACGTTGCCATGTCATTTAGTGTATTATATGTAATGAAAGTTTTCCCATTGTATTATCACCAACCTTCGTGCAAACTGAAGTTACTGAATGCACAATTAAAGCACAAAACCATTAAACTAAATTTCTCAATATATTCAGAGATTTAACAGTCCTGTTACTTTTTTCCCATTAAAATTATGACTAATTGGAATACTAGTAGTTATTTATATCTTTCCCATTTTAGTAATACTTTCATCCACTGGCACAATAGTTTTGTTAGATCAATGACCTAAGCAACTTCTATTTGTATTTTTGCTTGGTAAAGCGTAAGCTATAATAATAGCTAATTTTTGCTAAGTAGGAGCAAATGTCTAGGTAACTTTTCCATATCGTAATACTACTGCAATACAATAATTAAATTTTACAATAAGCATTGTTGTTTAATAAACCTAAACAGTGTTCAATAAACTATTCAATAAAACATAAGCGGATAGACAGGCGAAGAAGCTAAATCTGGCATAGTATTGGTTGTATTGGTTGCGCATTAGCATTTAAGTCATACAGCTATTTTAATTAGTGTTCCATTACAAATTCCATTCCACAATCTTAAAAAATAACACAGATTATTTTGTTTTAACTCTTGCACCTGGAATTAAACACTCAGGTTTTCTTAGTGTGAAATAAATAAACACAACTTTGAAGATACGTGCGTTTTAATTGATTTTCTCTTGCGATAGTAATTTAATACACAAAATTTGTTAATAAATCTTCTTCTGAGTAATAAAAGTTATCCATAACGTGTTACAAGTCTTTCTGCAGTGCAATTACAACCCACAACACTTTTGAGATTTGTGTTTCCAATAAAAGGACTGATGTTTATTTCACTTAATATATTTTACAATAAAAAATATCTCCTTGAATTTATTGCTTGAACCTTAAGTTATTTGTAAATTATATTCTAAACTTTTCCTAGTTTCAAAGCAACGTAATAGAATTTTGAATAAAACTTGGGTACTCACAATATAGTAATTTTAATCCTCGGTATCAAGTACAAAGAATAATAAGACATGCATGAAAGTTTAAAAATAAGAGTTAAAGGATATAATAATTTCCTGTATTAAACATTTGTAATATTCAGTACTACTAAATTACAAACAAACACCTCGAACTCTTTTATACAGAGGGACTTTGATCATACTCAACTCATAGTTTACTGAGGAAAACTTAACTGGTTTCATCTCGGAAACAAAGAGGGACGACATTAAGCTGTGTACTCTCCCACTACGAATACATAAAGCTGGAGATTGAAATTGCACAGATAATTGCCATAAACCCCCCACCCTCCACCGTTATCCTTAAAATCCCGTTCCTGCGCTGCAACCACCTCTCTTTCCTTCCTTTGTCCCCAGGTCATTTGTCAGTGCATTACATTACATTTTAGCGTTCTGTCTAGATATCTAATGGATATGTGAACACGGGGCTTCAAGATATTATATACATCATGTACTTTATATTTTTATATCTACAAGAATGAGATTATTAAAATTTTTATTTTAGTTATATTAAATTAAATTTTTCATTTATATTCTTACTAAATACGAATTAAATAGTGCGTAATAATAGCTGTGTATAGATTATTACTAATAAAACCTATCAAATGATTAAAATCAGAGTATTTATTGCAGACTAAATACAACATGTTTAATATACTTTTCCCATGTGCTACACACAACACGCCTGAGAGCACGTTTAATTTTCGAAATGTAAATAATTCAAATAATATCCACAATTAAGAGTAAACATGTTTAACCAAAACTCATGTAATTCCTAAACTTGTAAAGATGTTGTTATCTCAACACATTGCTGAATCTGTGAATACTCCTTATATTAGTTAATGTTTGTAGAGTACTTTTCTGTAATGACAAATTTTAAGTTATGGGATGTGTGTAAATATATAACAATGGATCGCGATACCAAACATTATTGAACTTTAAAAAGAGTTAAAACATATATATTCATAGAGTACTTAATACTTTATAATTTTTTTTATTAACATATCATCTATTTTATCTTTGCTCCTAATCAGACAATCGATTCAATTGATTCATCCTAAATAGGGATCAACAGATTTATCTAAATGTATAAAAAGTTGCCCTGTTCGTATATTGCTCTATTTAAATCAGTATTTACACTGTTGTTATCGACAATACAATTCTCAATTATTTAAAAAATTGTTATTTCGCTTTATTACAATTAAAACGTAGAACATTTCGTGCTTCATAAATTTATCAATAATATATTGTATATTAGCTAATTACGGAATATTTATAAATCATTAAACATTTAAATATTACCGATCGTACGTCAAACACACGTTAGATGTGTCATTTGCATATCTAAACACTGCTAAGTTTACTTTAGTCGGTAATATATACGAGGGTTAGGAATGCAATCTGAGATGTTCCATAATTTATCATTTCTATAATAATATTGACAATTCCACTAATTTTGCATATGCCTAGTAAAATTCAAAAAACAGTATATGTTATTTAAAACTGACTTAAGACTACATGTTATTTTCGAAATATATTTTTATTTGCCTACAGGATTTATTGGTTAATGTAGAAGCAATCACGTTAAAATATACAGTACAGCAGTGGAAATAATTTAGTCATTGTTGGTAAAAATTAGATAACTCCATGAAAATATGCATTAAGACTTTAACGCTAAGTTACAGATTGTTTTTAACGTAGAGAAAACGTCATCAAAATATGTAAGGAAAGCGTTGCAATCAGGTATTAGGTAACTAGTCCAATAATTTGTTAAAGTTAATTTGCTTTATATGTATTACTAGATTGTTTTATATTTTGATGGCAATACAATACTCTTTTGAACATCCATAGCTTTGTTCATAAAGAAAATGCTAGTAATAGTTCAACTTCTGACCTAGAGTAGACTTCAAACAATATCATAAAAAATATTTATTTATTTATTTTATGCGAAATTGTTATTATATTTTATTCATTACATGTATTTCAAACTCCACTCCAATGCCTCAAAAAATAAGGTCTCTTATAATTTTCAGTTAACCATTCTCACTATTTCTATTTTCCTTTCCAGGATAATCTGAAGAAAACTTTTTATTTTCAGCCATACATTATGATCTGAAATGATATATTGAATATAACAATAAAATCTCAATATGTTTGGTTCCTAATCGACAGTGTTCAAACATGAATATGAACAGTTAATTTGGTGTTTTACCACAGCTTCAACTTAAAAGGCATAATGGTTTTACCAAACTTGTTTTTTTTTCAGAATAACAATATTGATATTTCACATGTTAGTTGAATCACGTGTCATTTTTAAAAGGTACTCAAAATGATTTTTACCTCTGGGGTGTAAGCACAATACAAGGGTGGAAAATATGACCCCGAAGACAAATAATAGGATAACATATAAATCAGTTCAATTTATTGTTTCCCAATTAAACTAATATAGGATTACGACTAACCGAATTTGAGATATTAATATTTTTTAATCTTTTATGTATGATCATTATGCTATTATATTAAACCAATAAAAAAGCATAACATTATGCAATAATTTTAATTCGTTTTAAAATAATGAATTCCGAAAAAGAAGGGCATTATATGAAGATAACGATTAGTTACATTTTGATATTATATGGGCTATTTTGATTGGCTAGTGGTTAGCGATGCCTATTGCACTGGGCCAAATGTGACTGTCTCTACGAAATCTTGAAAACTAATAATTGAGGTTTATACTTCAAATTTTGTATTGAATTTAAATTTAGTATGCAAAACCGAGTTATATAATGGTGTATATCCATCCACGGGATTTAGTTCAGCGTTAGTGTAATATTACCAGGGTATTTCGAGTTATTTGCTACTATATGTCTATATGTCGATATGCATATCTGTTCATATGTATTTTTCATGATACCTCAAGAAATAAATTAGGAATGCGTTTAACTTGTACATGAACCTTTATTTATACAATGGTAAGATCGAGTTAGATTATAATAGTCCATATTATCCAATATTGCAAAGCTCGAAGTAACTTATTCATATATTTCATGCATAAATTAATGTATACACTTTAAATTTTACTTGAAACTACAGCAAAGCCTCTTTTACGTGACATATGGTCTTACCTACTCCTACCTTGTTTCATAAAGCAATAGTACTTGTAAAAGTGTTACATTGTTAAATGTGTATATGATACAGAGCAATTTTTAAATTTGTTCCACAAATAACATCAAGCTTAACTGCAATATGTAATACTTTTGTAGACATATAGTTCAAATTTAAAAAAATTACTGAATTCAATACGTATTAAAAAGTCCTACTACAAAAATTTCCAATTTTAAAAATGCAGCTGGATTATTTCAAACTCAGAAATTCCTAACTCAATAAATACTGAAATCAAAAACTCCACCGTAAAACTTAGAATTTAATAAAATTATGAACTGAAAGATTCCCAAAAATATTTCTACGGAACAAATCTAAATGAAAATAGTTTTTATCTCGAAAAATTACAAAACTTCCAAACAATATACACCATCTTCACAAATTTTCAACGTAATTACATTCCAACTAAAATTCATATTTATAAATATCTTCCTCGAGAGTTTACCGAATCATAGTTTACCTAACGCAAAAGATCCTACTCGATGAATTCTGAACGTAAAATTTCCAAAAAAGAAATATTACAACCTCAAATATTTTCCAACTGATAGAGTTTAAATATCATTAGCTGGAATATGTTTGTTAACAATTTTATTAGGTAGTAAAATGTTCTTTTTTTGGGATTTTTAGATCGGAATTTTTGGGTTTTGAATTGTGTGACTTGAAAATCTTTTAATTTTACAATGGAAAATTTAACAGTGTTATCACTAAAAATAGGATATCCTAATTTGTTTCTTAATCCTGTAATGCATTCATTGTAATCAATTAAATATCTCAGCATCGCACTGTAACGTCATTTTGCTTTAAATCGTAACTGTAACTGTTTTAATTGTTACAGCTACTGTGCGATAATAAATATAGATACTATATACTACTATATCGTTACCTATGTTAGTTACTTCTGTGCTCTACGTCACTTAATGAGGAAGAAGATTAATGGAGTACAATATGCAGATTCAACCCAATTATGTATAACTTCAAGTTTAAACTGGAATGTTTCCAGCATACCTTCATTTTAATTGTCCTGGTAAGGAGGAATAAGGAACTTGTTACATACACCAAAATTAAGGTGTAACGAAAGGGCATTATATTATATTATAATCAGCTAAGATTTCAACGATGCTTCTAAATATTGTATTACATTCTAGTAAGAGTAAGATTTCAACCTATTCAAAGGACTGCAAGGCCCTTATCATTAATCCTTTCGTAATTTACAATCCACATCAAAGAAATATTAGAACGGGTATCATTACTGCTTGAAACATGTTTCATTTCACATTTTCCTTCGAAACTCCCATAAGCTTTATAATAAGTTTGTAGGAAAAATGTCATTACAAAATTCATCCTGCAGATTAATGGAACTTGATTTAATTTTAATAAAAAGGTTTAGTTCTATTCCTGTAAAAAATTTAAGTATTGTGTGATTGAAAAGAATTTTAAAATATAAACCCTGTTCAAGATGTCAGGAAACGGCATGATAAATTGAATAAGTATAATACTGCATTTTATCTTGATTGTAATAATATATGTATATGTTATTATAGATATTCCAATCTTAAAAGAAAGTCCATTGACACTTTGGTAAAATAACATAATTGTGACCATGGCTCTATAATAATAAAGTTAGTTCAAGAAAGTTTCACTTTTAACTTTAAGAGATAATTAATACAAAATCTCTTTATAACCATATACACGAGCACATAATAAACATAATTATTAAGAAACTTTTTAATCTTGTATGTATAAATTTTTCGAAGTTATCATTAATCCACACAACCTATTGCTTTATTGATATAATGTTTTATATATGACTAGTGATAAAACAAAAGGTAATTGTGTAAACTAGGGCTAATAGAGGAATCCTTGGAAAGGATATTTACAACGTATGGCATATAAACATATTACCCCATAAGGCTACGCGTGTCTAAACATCTTCATAACAAAAGATTAAGAAATAAATCGAAATAAATGTGTGGAATATATGTCAAAACCGTAATATTCTTAAAATTATCCTATTTAGGTGAATTTCTGGGAAATATTTATTTACCAAAGAAAGTACAAATGTATACTGACTTTATGATTACATTAGTAGCCTATCGCTTTCCAGTTGAGAAAGTTTTGTCACCGGCGGCGGTTAGAAACTTGAGACTATGCATTTTTCTCACTAATCTTCTATCATTGCAATCTTCAATAAAGAAAAAAAAAACTATAATATATATTGTGTTTCTACAAACGAATTATAACTAAATCGGAAATTGAATGGAATGTGCCCCCTCGAAGCAGCGCTTCAATATTTTCCCCGCCGTCAATTGTTACTCGCTTTATGAGATACCAACAATAAATGAAGCATCATATTGCTTTTGGAATGGGAATATCGAAATATGGTTTATTTTTTAAAGTAATATTTGACTTTTAGTTTGGTAACGTTAATCTGACAGTCACGGATTTGGTCAATATTGCCACAACGTTGTTATTTAAACAATGGTATTCTTCCTTTTACCGACCATTCTGCTTGCTTGCTATAGGATTCGATCTTTTTCTGTGGGACTTGTTTTGTCATAATACCACGACTGCTTTCCCAGCAGTGTCATACTCTTCTGAAGTCAATTTACACTAAAAGTCAATTTAAAACAATTTTATTAAATAAAATGTAATCTTCCGTAGATAATCGCACAGTTTTGTAAGGTCGAAAAGATATTTGATCGTAATAAACTGCCTAGGTTATCTAATAATTACTCTTTTATTCGCGACTTAATCGGAAGTTCTCTCTTTTATTCTATATACCAAATTAAGATAACTGAAATATGAAGAGAATTACAAAATATTATGAACGCAACTTAACATTGTCAATAATATTATACCGAAGAAAAAAGTTGGCCATAAGAGCACAAAAAAGTCTACAATACATACTGTGATATCATCATTCTTTGTAACGGAGATTTAATTACTACTGCCCACCACGGAAAATTCAGATCAAGTGAATTTTAGGTTTCCAGAATACTGTATACAAATTATTTAGTTAAAAAAGATACCATAAGAACAACTTCTATTTTCTTACTCTAGCAATAAATCTGTATTTAAGTATGGCATTGACTTAACATTTATATAAGTTAAAAATATATGTATCATTTTTAACTCATGGTGTATTTAAATTATTATTTTACATGGCCTTTGCTAAGCTGCTTTATAATCTGTAATTTTACAGTTTAATGTATTTAGGTATATTAGGTTGTTTACAAATTAATTTTTAATGTTCAAATGTCATTTTAAAATAGCTACCGCGATACAACATAAACGTTTTAGATCAAGAAATACGTACATTCATTACGTACATTAAGCACCTTGTGTGAATTCTTTCTTTCTTTTCGAAATAAATGTTTCCTTAAATATTATGTTTCAAATAAAATCTCTTTATATATGTCAAAGGCATTAGGTTGTATTTTGGGATTTTCATGCATTTGCACTATATATTCTTCAAAACTATACACTGGTTTTATAAGTTTTATATATTCTACATCTACTTAAAATACCCACGTTATATAAGTGTGAAATAAATATTACAATTTATAATTTTTCAAAGACGTGAACTTCAAATTCAAAACAGATGAATTCGCTCCCTGTTGGACACTTTTAACTAAATCTAAGTTTACTTAATAAAAAATATTCATATCCTCCTGTATGTATTTTATTCCTCATTTGATCCATTTTGTATGAACGTAGCAGTTCTTCACTACGATAATAACCCACAATTAACATGTGTCACGTTAAATGTTGATTTGTTGATATAAAATAATACTCTTATTTAGAGCGGCTGGAATATAAAGCTTACTATAGTGAACTACTATACAAATAACACAGACCTTCGTAAAGCCTCCTTATAAACAATAGTTTTACTCCCTCTGATACTGCAACAATACAGGAACGTCAAGGGAGCTATTAGTTAAACAGGACTCATATAATATGAGACATAATAGAAACAGCCAATCCTTAATTCCACTTCTGTCACTTTCAAAGACACTGCATTGATGTTTGCAGTTATACACAATTATTTATTAAACAAGTAAAATATTACAGGTATCTACAAGACTTATGTTCAACTCTAATGGAAATGTTTATGTTTTGACAATACAATACGGAACGTGATAAATACGGCCATTATTAATAACGAAGGTTTTCGTGGATTACACTGTTTAGGTTGCGAATTTTTAAACCCGTTTCTTACCGATCTTCTATGAAGTAGGGAGTACAAATCTCCATGCAAATCCGTTCTGTGCTAATGAAGATTTCATTATGAGTCATCCAGTGTATTTAGCTTTTATTTATATCCGTGGTTCCTTGCGGATTTGCAGTATTAGGCTGGGTTGTTTTTAAAACCATTTCTTACATTTCTGTTTATATCTGTTTTATTGTTTTCATAGGTGTCTTGGTAATATAAAAACAATGTTATTATTAGTATTACATTCTTTCTAATCACCACAATTAGATACGGACACATCTACTTCAGCGTATCTATAAAATTTGGTTTTCTATTCGTACACTTTTTGTTTTAAGAATTCTGAATGTGATAATTCATAAACAGGATCACGGATTTTGTAGATTACTGCATTAGGCTGCGATATTTTAAAACACTTTTTGAATGACAATCCAAGAAATAAAGGAAACTTGCGTACAAAGTTCCAAGAAATTTCATTCTGAGGATTTGGAGATATTGTGATAAGCCAGGCAGCGAATTTTCTTTTTATGTTCGTAAATTACAATTATTATGACATTTGTTTTACCATTACAAAAAATTTAATCGTTATTTAGCTTCATTTTTAGAACCGAATTTGAACGATATACTGCGTTATCCGTCATTTACCCATAGTGTGTTGTTATATCTGTTTAGCGATATCTATAGCGACATAATTTTGTTGCCAAACATCATTGTAGTGAAAGGAAAATGTTACTACGTATAAATATTTATAGCACATTAATTTTGATTTTTAATCTAAGTACATAAATAAGCAAAAAAAAATCCAAGTACGAGTAACTTAACTATTTATAAGGCATTAATATATATATATATATATATATATATATATATATGTATGCATGTATATTAGTAAATACAGGTGGCATTTTTGTACTACTTTGGCACCAAACCACACTTTAAATACATTTATACCAGGCGGAGTGGAAAAAACTATACTAGGTCAGATATATTCATACTCATCGCATGGCTTACAGTGAAAAACCTAATCGGCTTCATCTTGGAAACAGAGATGTACAATATACTGGGATTCCCTCTTAATGCGGAAACAGAGGGCTGGAGATTTAAAGACGAAGATAAGCGCCAGAAACCCTTCCGCCCTCAATCCTATATCTCTGAGCATTGACCGTCTCTTTGTTCTTTCTTTTGTTTCAGGATTTTTTGTCTTTATATACATTGTTTTACTTTAGGACTCTCTAATTATTTTGCAGATTTATGAATATGGCCCTTTACGTTTCAAATTTTCTTGATGAAATCTTACAGGACATACTTTCTTTGTTCACTATAATCTATTACTACTCACTCGAAGGTGATTGGTATTTAGTATCATTGAGTTATGGCACATATCCAAAGAAATCATGTTACCCTCATAATCCTTCGAAAAATAGAACATTGCAAAAACAAATTAGCGTTATAATATTTAATTGTAGAAGGACATTAATAGACAATTAGTAATAAACTCTAAATACTTAGTTTTTACTTTAAAATAACTAATTAACTAGCCCTAAATCAGTCATTCATTCTCAGTTGTCACATGTTGCTATAATTTAAAATATAAAAAAAATTAATTTCATACTTTATTGTTTTTAAAAACAGGTCAATAAGAAACACACTTACGGCCCAAACACAAACAATTTACTTTATACAAATGTTTATGAATTAATATAATGACAACTTAAATTATTTGTATAACGATATATTAGTACATACCACAGAAGTAAGTGAATGAGTGAGTGAATTAGTAGTGTAGTTATATATAGTAAAAAGAATTTAAATGCTCACAAGATCATTATTCTAAGGCCCATATTATACATCATAGCCTTTATAAGCAAATAAAGAAGTCGTGCACATGTCAGAGAGTGTAAGCATATTTTAGCCAGACCTCATTATTTTTGAGATACTGAATATTCGAGATGGTAGATTACGACATTACGTCACTACTGTCGGATCGAATAAAGTAAGCAATAAATACTAATTAAATTATGTAACGAAAGATTTTACTATTCTTCGTCATATATAATGTTAAATAAGCTTATAATTATATGTTGATAAAAATAACAAATGCGAATTACAATAATACAAATATAACAATTTATTTAAGTTTGTTATTTACGATAAAAGGGTATGGAAGGATAACAGGATTTCAGACATTTTCCATCGTATATGTTAAAAAAGTTATAACGTTTCGAGGATTGGAATCTATCCTCTTCGTCAGGTACAGGTTATATTAGTCCATACAAAAATAAAGAACAGAAAGAGAAAAGAAACCACCCAAAAATACTGAAAAGCTGCTTAGAGTCCAGTTCAGGTGTTGTCTCTGTGGAGGGCCGGAAGCGGCTTGCCTTTACCCCTTGCCTCTCCTGAAAATCGCTTTCCTGTCACTGTATGTCAGATGACATATGCGGTTCCGATGAAAGAGCCGACATGACATCCTTGTTAGTATCCCACTGTAGCCTGTGCTAGTGTGATGTGTAATTATGATCCTCGTTCTTGTGATTTGTGCTCATGTCTTACATCGTGTGCAGTGAAAACGCTAGGATTCAACTCCAAGCAGCTTTTGGGTATGTTTGAACCGTTTTCATTCCCTTCTTTACTACTTTCTGTTCTTTATATTGTATGTATTAATACCTCTCCCACCTGACGAAAAGGACAGCTTCCAATCCTCGAAGTGTTGTGTTATACCTTTTATAACCTTTAACGGTGGAAAATGTCCGAAATCCTGTTATCCTTTCAATATTCTTTATTGGAATTTTTAGCATGTAAAACACTTTAACAAAAATGAGTAATGTTCATTGTTTTATTTCCCTTGACTGTTGCAACATGTAACACTTAGCTAATGTAACAATGACGGTGTCCACCAAATAGAGTATGAGACATGTATGCCAGTAAACCACATCCAGTAATGTCCCGGTAGAGTTTAACTGAGTTATACGGATTTGCTGTTTTGGCCAGGCCATCACAGTAATAGTCTACATTTTTCCATGAAGTTTTGCAATCGGTTTTGGAATTAGAATATGTCTATGGCTAATTCATACATCAGTAATATAATTCCTAAATACAATAAAAGTAGAAACACTTATTTTTATCGCGCCATATGGAATTTCAGGCATTTAAGTAGGAAAATCTAATTATTCACGTTATGGACTTTAGCATTGGTAATAATCTACCAAAGAAATTGTTTGTATACTCATCTGAAATATATATGTTGATGCAAGTCCAATCTGAGTGTCGTCACTCACATTTGACTTGCATCAACATATATATATATATTTCAGATTAGTTTAGAAACGTTTAGTTTATGAAAAGGCCACGTGTGTTAAATTATAATTTTAAACAAAATTCAAATAATCCAAAAGTATTATATGGCAAGATATTATCAAGGATCCTTAGGGTGCTATATATACTTAGGTATGACAAAAAGTGTCATGTCATAGTTTTATGGACACAAATATCTACTACTTGCTCATATCCCTCCAAATATAATAAGAAATGGATTATTGAAAATATGAAATTATGCATCACATTCACTAAAATGATTGTCTTCAGTATTTTTACGGGAAAACTAGCTGCACATGCTTACATCTGTAAGTTTATTGTAAAATGGAATCTAAGACGTTACAGGAATAAAGAAAACAAAAAATAAAGCTATATTTCACGTAGTATAAACAAACATTTTAGTAATTAAATAATGCCGTCTATCAACAAACTGCCTTCTTTAATCCAAACTGTGGTTTTTGGTATTGCAAATCGAAAAAAGGCTCTTCGGTCATACAATATAAAAGCTCGAGGGGATAAAAACCATCTGAAATATAATTATTTTTATTAATATTGTTGTATTATAAATACGTAAGGAAATTTGTTTACTCTTTAAAAATCGCGAATAAAATGTTTCAAAATCAGTAAAAAGGAGTCAATTACTTAAAAAGAGAAAATTTAAGCATATAAACTCATAACTTTTTATAAGGTACCCTTGCGAGCGTTATTTGTTTTTAAGTTTAAGTGGTTTTAACATAATATATTTAATTAAAAGCAAATTTTTTTCTGAACTGTCGAGAGAAACATTAGCTAGCCAGTCTGTGAGACGTTAGCCTCACGATTATATATAATGCAAGACTGGCTTAGAACTTCAGGGTTTAATCTTTTCACTCCATTTCAAGTATATGGGAATCCAATTAACAGTATAATTTAATTCAATTAAAAAGTTAGTTTATGGAAAAACAACTTACTTTTCTTGATTATTCTCTAAAATAAACTATTTGATAGAATCAATAAACTAAATTAAATACCTTAACCATAAATTCTTTCTAAAGTTTTGATTAAATTTACATACATGGATAAAACTTTCAAATAAAAATTTGATTTAACTAT
The DNA here is from genome assembly GCF_021130785.1 of Homalodisca vitripennis. Classification (NCBI taxonomy): domain Eukaryota; kingdom Metazoa; phylum Arthropoda; class Insecta; order Hemiptera; family Cicadellidae; genus Homalodisca; species Homalodisca vitripennis. The sequence goes on from NC_060215.1 coordinate 102,837,360, forward strand.
AATAGCACCACCTAAAATTCCACCACTCTTAAATATTGTATACAAAATTATCTACGACCAAAGGCTTCATCGTTTCGAAAACAGTCTCGAAACAGTTTCGAAAACAGAAACCTTACCAATTAATTACACTATTATGTTAAGTTATGTTTACCTTTTGACAACAGTAATTCGACCATTTTATAACTGTTAGCTATTTAAATATTTTAAATTACCTTAAAAGGAAGATATATGTGTATAGAAGTTATACATATGATACCAAAAGAAACAGTATGTATCATATAGACTGACTGTTTGGTGCATAAGGCCCCAACACGGAATGAGTGATGCCATCTTTATGAGTATCTCCCATATCGAGAGGAGGTCTCTCGGCGCACAACCAGGCAAAGCGAGAAGCTCCACTTCCCTAAGGTCTCGTTAGAGATAGGGAGAAAGGGGTTTCGGGATTCCGGTCCAAAAACTGTACAAACGACCTCCCATGTGACCTAGTTCACTTATCCTGCTTTGAATTAAGAAAAATGTTAAATCAATGTACTACAATGCTAGATTCGCTACTATAGGAATAAGTATGTAGATTATATTTTATATATAGTATATTTGTTGTAACTTTTATTGAATTATGTTACTTTTGTAATTTATTTAATAACTTAATGACTAGGAGTCAGTTTTAAAATCACGTATTTTTTAAATTGCTTGTCAATAAATGGCATCTTTATTTATTTATTATTTAAAATACTCAGGACTGTAAAAACACTATAATAATCACTAAGATACTATCACTATAATTCATAACTGTTAAGCCGATGGATACAAAATATTTAACTGACATGAAAAAGTAAGAGCGTAGAAAGGCGTTTAATTTATAATAAGTATCGTAAGCTTTTAGCAGTATCGTCTTATGCCCGACGAGTAGATTATATTTTATCCCACAAGCATCTTCAAAGAAGTTGTACAGCTTGTTAATAAGAAGCTCAACGTAAACTATTCTAACTGGCCCTATCAAATGGATATAGTTACTTATAAATATTTAAGAGAGTTTATAGTTAATTTTCGTACTTTATTAATAAATTTTTATTTAAAGTAACTTCGTTAAGTGATTTTTTAAACAAAACTAATTTTACAAAACAAGTTGTGGCTTGAGGAAACTAATTGATTGTTTAGGATAGAAGTACATTTTTGAAATTAGCGGAAAGGCGACTTCTATTACACTTAGGTTTATTAACCTACATTTATAGCTATTATTACATGTATGCTATTCTAGTTTAAACTAATCATAAATACATCTATAAACTAAATGATTATAGATTATAGATTAAAACGAGCTTGAACAGGACCAGAGTTGTAATCATGTTTTATTTCTGCTACATTTTTATAATGTTTAATGTTTTATAATGTGCTAATATTTTTATGGAGACATACCAAATTAAAACTAACCGAGACCTCATTGTGTTGTCACAGTTCGTGATATCAAATTCACGTGAAGGTGTGTCCATTTTATGTTTGTATATATTATCGTCCTTTTTCTACTATGACATCTTTCTGCTTTGTTAGAAACACAGAAGACTCACTGCTTTAGAAAAATTATAATCATATTTAACCATTTCGAACACTATGACTGTCCAAGCCAACTTTATAAGCATCAGCAATAGGTCAGTTCCTGTTAGTAATAAATCTCGAGCCAGCATCTTCAAGGTGTGTTCGTATTCGACTTGCAATAATGTCCGTTTGATGATGCCAGTGTGAAGGACGTCTTTGTCTTGCGTATTAATGTTTTAGTGACGTGGTCATAGTTACGTAGACATCGTGTAACAAAGAACTTGACAATGTTATTTATATTTATCAAAACCTATATATCACAGTTTTGTGCTTAGTAAATCAATTTTTATCATTTTAGATGGCTCTGTAATTAAGTTTTTAGAACCGAGAAAGGTAGCGGCTTCCAAAGTATGACAGTTGGCAATCATGTTTAAATCTAACATCTTTAAACACGACCCCAACACGACATCCAGAAAAAATGAAATCTAAATTTACTAAAACATATTACTATTCTTATCACCACGTCTCTCTTGATAATCCCAGTAATCTTTGGATGGTCATCTCAAACACTGTCAAACCCCGTGTTTTATCAAAATCTAACATTTATTTATAACTAAGTACTACACCTCTCGTAGAACAATGCTGGTGCAAGTTGATTATGTTTTTCTTCTAAAGAAGCTGAGTAAAGTCGTAAGAGGTGCCGAATATTATTAGTTTAACTCTGCTAAGTACAAAATCACCACCCTAAACAGTTGCAGGCTTTAAGAAAATATCACTGTAATAGCAAAAAAAAATTAAGGAAAGGTGCTATATCTAAGTTCGAGGTTAAATAAAGAACTACAACAGATGCAGAAACCACGTCGCAATGGTTAATGGAAAATTCACCATTTCCAAGTTTAGACGAGAAAAGTTATCTTGTTGTCACAATATAACCACGAGTTAATAAATCCGAATGCTATAACTGTCCTGTAATTGTTGAACAAACATTTTGTAAAATCAAGTTAGTCAACATTAAAATTCTTACGACTCAGCGACGAATTAAATAGCCACTACCATAGAGTAGTATATCTTACCAAGGATTTGGGATTTTAATGTAGTGTTTATATTACGTTCTGCCTGATCCATGAGACTATTTACCAGGATGTTTTACAAAGTTATTTTATTAGTAATAATCTTCTAGCAATATCCAGCTCAGACTGAAAACTTAAGGCAACTAAGAAGTATGTTGGGGATTTGCTACCTAAAACATGAGCTTTCAGTTTAACAAGTATGACCTGTTCATCACTCCAATTTGTATAATATCATTGAAAGTTTTGTAGGCATCCTACGATACAGGAGTGACACGACAAATATACCTTTAAAGACTGTGTTTGATGCTGGGTTTTTTTAAAGCACATAATATTTTAATACATCTAAATAATAGACAATTAGAAGATCTATGAAACTACAGGATTCTGCAGGAAGGACATGAGACCCTCCTGCAAATGGTGTCAATTTGGGGAGCCCAAGTCATGTCATAATCAACAACGAGACCTAAATGTTTCTATGATTTTTTATAAAGTTTCCTCTTCATAATTATATAACAACAATATTTTTCTGCCTATATATAAAAAAGATTTCTTTAACAACTGAGACGTATTAGGCAGAAATTCAGTGGAACGAGCTATAACATGTTTATTTTTAAGTGAATTAAACTAAGAAAAAACCCATCATTAAAATGTAGTATTCAACAATTCCCATTATATACGGTTATAATAAATGAGAAAAAAACATATCACAAATAATTCATTATTATCGTGACTGCGTGGTAATCCGAAAACATCCGAAAACGCTCCCTTGGTAATTACTTTTAGAACATTTCCTTTAGAGTGGATCACAATCAGAGCGATGACATTTTACAATACATAAGATATTTTAACAATAGGTCATGGTTGAAAAAAATCAAAGGAAAGGCATCAAAGTAACAACGCAAAGGTTTAAATGTTATTAGAAAGGTGATAGTTTTTATTTTATATTGGAGAGAATTTTTATTTTTATTAGCAAAGTATTTAATTTTTAATTTACAGAATACTATAATTTCTCTATTGACAAACTTATATTACAATTTTAAATGCCAAGTAGAAATTTCAAGTCATTAAATAATAAATACTTATTGCCAAACCAGCAGAGGGCCTTAGAACCATTGCCAAAAGTAGTGGTAGTGAACATTGTGAGCTAATATATTTTCCCGCGTGGAACCTATACTTTTTAAAATATTATAAATAAAACACATATTTATTAACATTATATAGTTGAGGATAATAAACTCTAAATTTATATGACAGTATTTTTACAAGATTTCTACAAACGAAGGGCTTTTCATTTTTGTGGAGGTCTCTTATTGTTTGGCACTGCCACTGCACCACTCATTAATATCTGTCCTGATTAACCTGATGTTCGGCAAGGCGTTCATTTAAAAGCGATTAATTAACTCTGTATTGTACGGTCAGACCGAGTTCCTGATGACCTCGAGTACGTAATAAACCACCCACCGTACGTTTTATAGTAAATATATAAACATACTCAATATACCACAAGCTTAGTCATTTTTGTTATTTCAGGTAAGATAGCTTTGAGATATGGTAAACTAATGTCAATATGTTGTGTATTACAAATTTTTATGAATTATTGCCAAATATCTCATCTTACAAAGTATACTTTGTATTAAAACTTTACATGCTGAAGCTTTTAAATCTTTAAGTAATACAGCGTTTTCAGCAACAATCCTAATGTTAACATCTGGGATCGAGAAAGTTTATGGCCAATTTTTAATTTCAAGCTTGATTACATTTACAGCGATAAAGCTGCACTTTCTTACTAAGTGTTTGACATGTACAAAACGTAACCTTAAACAAAGTAATACTAATAGTTGTATTGCATATTCATAATAAAGCACACTCTATCGCAATCCACAATATATAAATATTGATACAGCTAATAATCTACCCATTCACTCACAGTCAGTTCCGCATTTCGTGCACTCATATTTATTATACTTCCCACTGTCTTCGAATGGATTCTAGATGGATCTAGGGAAACAAAAAGGGTTTGAGACGAATTTCAAATTGATTTGTATTGTATCTGAAGAGTTGCAGTAATCTATGGGGTACCAATAGTCCATGCTTGTGGTTTTTCTCCTTGAATTTGTTCTCATACCTACGCTCCAATCCAAAACACATTGTAAATAGAAAGTCTAAAGTTCACCTAGCCATCCGACTAACACCCATCTGTCATTTACCTGACATGTCAGTCTAACGTTACTTTCACCGGAAGGGACATCTTGAACTTAAAATATTTCAGCAGCATTTCATTGCTGAAATTATGTCAGCTGAAGTAACAAAAAATAATTATTGGAGTAGAGTAATCGACCCCAATCCGTCGAAAAATATTCGGTTTGGCTGATCAATTGTTCTACTGCCAACAAGGTTATTCTGCAACAACGTGGAATAGTCCAGTCTAAGATTCGTGTAAGCGTAAACCTACCGGTTGAGGACAATCCTAAATCCAGTGTCAGGGAGAAGTTAACATAAGTCGAATAGCAGTGTGAGTGATATAGTCACATGTTTACAGTGTTGGTGAAACCATTGTCAGCAAGCATGCATTTTATATTTGTTTATGATTATATATTAATTACTAGTTAAGGTGTCAGTATTTAATAAATTCAATTTATCTTTTCAGGAAAATATAAAATTATGTGAAGAAAGTGGGTAAGAAATACTTCATGACTTATATTCTTGAAACAATAATATAATTTGAATTAATATGACACAGAATTTTAGCGACTACAACAAAACCAATAAAAATTATTTAAATATTAATCGTACTATATTTTATAGTGAACTTTTTACATTTAAATAGCAACCGTAAAAATGTTTTTATATAAACTTTAAAAATAGCAGGTTACGTAAACTTTCATACTATACATAATGCTTGTAAAACAATTACAATTCGATAAGGATATATTTAACATAAAGAGGGATTTGATTCAAATTTCAACCAACATATTCGGGAGTTAACTATTTTTATCTTAACCATACTAAAACTTTAAAATCTTTCTACACTTCTTGCTGTATACCAAGTCAGAACGGATTTGTATGTAAATGTACCTTCTTATCATTTTCTTTTTATAATGGGGGTTTTATACTGAAAATAAATAGCCTACATTTTGTCCACTTTGTGAAAAGGCAGTTATTAAGTACTAGTAGGTGTTTAAAACATTACTAAACACCTCTCTATACGTAAACATACATATCAAAGTTATATAAGACTTAGTTATATGACAAAGTTATTATAAGACTATAAGGGTTTCCTATATCAGGATTGCCATTTTGACAGTTGAGATTTTTATTTTGAAAGAATGCGAAGTTAATAATCAATGGGGAAGTATATATAAAAGAAAATCCCATCAGATTGTACTAACCTCATTACACTGATGAAACTTAGAAGATTTGGATATATTGAAAACGAGATTTATCCATCTACAGTCTGAATAGCTTTATATTAACACCATTCTTGAAAGAAACTAGGTTAAGAGCTGCCTGCCAAGTGAAATTACAGTCTATTTAGGACTGTATAGACTAGACTAGACTAATAGCTTAGTCTGGCTCTCTTAAATAGTACTTTCAAATGTAAGGGTGGTAATATTTATAAATTTCGTTTGTTTTAAGTTCATATTCAATTCAGTTGAATTCTCTCCCATCAGTGTGTTATATGGTAGCTTACGTAAGAGTACATTTACAAGTATATTTTGGTAAACAACTAAGCACTACATAAACTTTTAAAATTTATTGTCCTATATATTTCATGAACTATTTTGTTGTTATTGATACTTAAAGTGTTTAAATAACTTTTTGTTTCTTAACATAAACAAAACACTTTCTTTCGCATACAACTTTTAAAGTATAGAAAACATGCTTTAATTTAACTTGCTGAGTATTCAAAATAGTCTGACATCCCTCAATACCACACATAGACACTCTGGTGCAGCTACAAGGAGAGCTAAGAATTACAAGAACAATGCCTGAAAACGCAGATGTCGGAAGTTGAGAAACAAGAGTGAACCCACGGTCAAGATAGCGATCACATTGATTTCATCTACATCATTCGTAAACTTAACTACACTTTACACACACTTCTCAAATTTTAAATCGAATCCCTTCTGCGTATAATTTTGGCTCCTATAACCAAATATAACTTTTAAATAAAAATTGTATACAGCAATAGAAATACTAATTCAAACGAATAATTATTTCTATAAGTATTCTATCATTTCTGTCTTGTATTTATTTAGTATTTACACTAGAAGTTCGATTTTACCTGAATTCATCTAAATATATTATCTGCTCGTTATCGTTAAAAATGCCATGTAAGAGCATCGAAATATCACTCTTATAATATCTTCTCATACTTTCAACTTGAGTGTATTAAGTACTAATAATCTCTACCCTTCCTCAAAGGTTCTAGTCTGCTGAGCTTTGTCTCAGCTTCTTGACTGACAAAGTTTTAACAATTGTACCAAACAAATTAGGCTTTAAAAGATCTAACGTTGTTTTCCATTAAATAAATCTGCTGAGGTACTCCCCTTGTTGCTTGGGGAGTATTGCAAAAGCAAATTAAAATCCCATACATTTTTGTTTTACAATATCTACAAACCATTCCACGTTTTCTAAAAGTATTTATTCTGGATTTTACTCCTCTCTCTACAAATCTGTAACCCCAAGGATGATAATTAATAAACAAAAGTTATAACATTGGCAAATTAAAAAAAAAAAAAATATTTTCATTCTTATGAGCGAAATTGAGAACCGATGGTTATAACTGTAAGTTTCGGCAATCCATATCGAGCAAAAACGCTTGCAAGATATGTTATTGCCATAAAAGACGTGGAGTATTTCCCTTCATATATGGAATATTTGTAAATAGAGTTTCTTTTCATAATTTTTCTATTCGTCCCCATAGGCTTCAAGCCTCACACTTATTAAAATACACACGTTCCACTTATAACTAAATCATCTCTGATAACGGAACTCCACGGACTGTCCTTGCTACATCTCTCCTATAAGGAATCTTTAACTGTTGTAAGTGAAGAATATACGCCCAATTTGTATACGTACTACCTACATGGGTTTTTATTTTGGTGTGAATATGACTAAAAAACTACTTATTTGTTTATGCAATTTTGTTTATGAAATTATTGTATGTTTATTTCAAATACTAAATTAAACAGATACCTAGCATTATAGTTTTTCAAAACTCAGTTTCGCTTCTTTAATTTGTATTACACAATCATAATACAATATATTGATAACATAACACTATGTCATATTGATATGCAAAATATTATACAAATACCATTAAGATTCTTTTAAAATTTTCACCAAATTAATAAATACTTTATAAAATGACTATGAATGACTAATGTTTCTTATATTGCTTACTTCATGAAGGTATTTTTTCATTTAAAAAAATCTGAAATACTTAAGGTTAAAAACTTAAATAGTAAATAAATATAAATACGACATTCACCCAAAGGTTTAATAATTTTTCAGCAATCTAAAAATAAATCATATAATGTTTTAAAGATGGTACATTTGTACTGCATCATACCTTTCTCTAATTAAACATAATTACTCTATTAGGTTTAAAGTACATATTGACAAACAAAGAATTATGAAGATATATTTTAATATTTAAAGGTTTATTATTAATACTTTTTTTAATTAATGATACAAAACTTCTATCACCTTTTAGTTAGGACTGATATATTATAGTGGACAAAGTAATTATTTGCTAGCAGATTTCACGAACTAAGTTTTTCACGTAAGGCCCTATATTGAAAAGGCGGTAAAATACAGAATTTAGCCTTTTTTAAATATAATGTAATTTAAATAAAGAAAAACAGTCCTACAGACAAAGGTAGAAAGAATGAGATGGTCGCTGTTCAGAGGAAGAGTGATATATAAGATTCAGGGCGTTGTGGGTTATCTTCGTATTTCAATCTCCAGCTCTCTGTGTCCGCAATTAAAAAAATCCCAGTTTATTGTACATCTCCGAGATGAAGCCAGTTTTTCTGTAATTCATGAATTTATATGAAGCTTTCTGACATAATATAATCTATTTCGCTCCCTGTGGTAAAGTCTTTAAAGTATTCGTTAATAACTTACTAGTAAAAAATCACCTTTATTGGTTTTAAGGAACAATGGCCATTATAATGCAAACAATATTCGTACATGTAATTTGTTAGTTAAATAACTTATCTGCTTGGGTAATGAATCAAATATTAAAATATGTATTTATTTGTAAAGATTTATATATTATATTCTCCTACAATAATTTTAATCTGGCGCAAAAACATTATATCGATACAGATATTGCTACACAGATGTAACAACGCATTATGGTTAAACGAAATTGTATGCAAGTTATCACAATATTTTGGTTCTAAATATTAATTCACATATCCACTTAATTCTGTTATTGTTAACACGCTTGAATGCACTGTTGTAGATTTGATCACACAAAATTGTAGTTGTATATAAAAGCAAAATTCACTGACTAGCTCTTCACAAAATCTCTGAAACAAAAAAACTAATTTACATAAAATTTGTACACAAGTTTGAATTACTGCTTGGGTTCTCACTAAAAATGGGTTCGGAAATGTCGTGGGTTACCTGCATAAATCCATGATAGTTTTTATGTTATCTTGAATCTCATTCAAAATTGTTAAAATTGTAAAATATCATTAGGAACTCACTTGAAATGCGTAGATACTCTCAAGATGAATTTACTTAGCTTATCGTGATAATGTGTGAAGTATGGTGGTACTGAAGGTTAGACTATTATTATTCAGGTCACAAAATCTCCAAAACTACAGATCAGATTTAAATGGATCTTTGAAAACATGTTCGTCTTACCTCTTAGATATGGGTTTGAAAACTTCCCAGCCTAACTACAGATATCCTCGAAAATTTCGTTATTGTTAACGACAATGTTTGTACATCGATTATTCTCATTATTCTCTTAAAACATAATAATGTCCAATAGAGTTCCACTTGAGTCCTGTAGATATGCTTAAGAAAATTTTCGATGTATGTTTATATGTCCAATTGCGAAAAACTCATAGATAACACACATTTACCTGTATTTAAAAGACGCAGAAGTGAAGTAAGGATAAACTATTTCTTTCGAGTGTTAAACCATGGTGTTAAACATGGTGTATAACATGGTATTAAACCACGAAATTCTATATGGCTTATTTACGTGAAGCTCCCTTGAAAGTCTGCTAATATTGCAATATCAGGAGCAAAAAACACTGTTTATGAGGAGGCTTTATGAAAGTCTGTTTTTGCCCCTTCCTTCACTATATGAGACTTCATATTCCAGCCAGTATATGTAAAAGTTCATGTTAACTCCTAAAATAAAAAACTATCGTCACACATATAATCTATGTACTATTATAAATACATAATAAACATATGTATTGGATTTGTGTTGGAGTGGGTCACCAGCCTTCGGAGGCTGGACGGGACGACAGGGTGGGCCATAGACTCATCAGTTCGTTTGTACCTCAACCGTAACCGCGTCTTTATGGCCAAGAAAATGCTAAAGAACATGGGCGTCACGATCAGCGAAGAGAGGAACTTACTGTCAATCGGGTCCTGGTGTTCAAGGCGGCGGTAGAGAAGTTCGGCCTGCGGAACGTCTAGACTACGGACGGACGAATCAAGTGGATAAAGAATAAAGGCAACAACCGACGCATCCATAAAGCGACTCGTTTGACTGAAGTTAAAGTACTTTAAATATGGAGGGAAACGAGAGAAAAAACAGAGATACTGGACCAATAATCATTATTTTTCATGATCATATCTGGAAATGTAGATATTATTTTTAACCTGGTATTTTAATTTGAATTTGTTGGAACACACGTTCAAAGATATGTTATCTTACTTCTCTGCTCGATTCAACATTCTCCGTTAAATACTACAGTCGTTGTACTTGAATTATACTTTGAGTTTATACTGTACAATACTATTAAGTTTATAAAAATATTGAAATTTTTACTTGTAATAATACTCTGAAGTTTTTAATTATGGAAGCTAGAGATCCTTTTGTGCACTGCAAGGGAACAAAATATTTAGTTGTGGTTTCGTCTGGTTGTCGGGTGTTGTTCGCGCAGCAGGAGGGGACAGTTCAGCAGACACGGTCGCAGATAACAGAACGAGCTCGGACTCTTCCCCTTCCTCGGCCGGACCCAGCCCACCCTCCTGATATAGCCCAAATTATTAATAATCAAAGGTCTGCCTATCACAATAATCTGAAGGGTGCTCATTTCAGCGCGGAATCATTGAGGGGGCACATAGCTGAGTTCAAGGCTTTGCAAAAATATTTCTACTAAAAGACATTTACAATACTTCTGTACCTAAACCATGTTTAAAGTCAAGTTTCTGACGCGAGTATATCGCTTTCGGGCTATTCATTTTGCAGAAATGATTGATTAAACAAATTTCTGAAATGTTTCTGTTTATGTTAAAGAAAGGTTTATAGTTAAAATATTGCATTTACCACCACGGGAATATTCTTAATAACCTCAATTCATGTTACTTGAAATTCGCTTATCTGGTTTGTATGCTATGCTTCTAGTAGTTTTTATCAACCTCCTATTATTTGGCATTTGACAGATAAAAAAAGCTTCATGCCTAGCTACAATCGTGCTTTATTTATGAGAGATATGAATACAGACTTACTGATGAAGAACCATAACTATTACTACTTACTAAGTAACTAACGTTATTTTTGCATAATATTGCATATATATATATATATATAAATTTATTAGCTATAGAGACATTAAACGAATACATTTAACAAATTTTTAATCTGATGTTCACCAATCACCATAACAGCCAATCGCAAATTATCATTCTTCTGTGAATCAACCATGGTTCACTTTTTCACAATTACAACTCTTTAATTTTAGATTTTTATAGCAAACATGTTTCTGCAGTGAAAAAAGAAATAAAAGGAAGCCTGTGCCTTCAATCATTCATGACATCCTTAAATTTATACATCACTTTTACTCAATATGCAAACAGGACTGGTGTGAGATGGTAGTTATGGACAAATATTTTTGACTTTGCAACAGACAAAAGCATATTCTTCGTAATACTTAGGTACAAAAACATATTTTTGATGACATGAAACGCCAATTAGCTCATAACGAATTGTGGCGTAAAGTGATTAAGTGCGGTTTCGTTAAGTATAATTTTCATTTCATTGTATTTGTAGTTGACAACAATAAACGTTATATTACAACTTTCAATTGATAGATAATACTAAATCTAATTGAAATTCTTTAAAAGAATTAAATAAAAAACCTATCATAACAAATAACACAATAAATACAACGTAAAAAATTAAAACACACGGAATACCTTTTAAAAACAAAATTAACAGACAAATTCGGCTATAGTCAGTTCATATGGCAAAAAAATCCTCCACAGAGTATAACAGCCACAAATCAGGTGTTTTTTCATGTTTAAAATTTGAATGCTAAGTTTTTGGTACATCTCAAGGCCCTGTGGTAACTACAAAAAACACCTAGCGCCCACATTGTGTGGCAGATCGGCAGCGGCAGACAATTCCGACTTATATGGCGTCTGTCGCAGGTCAAGTACACTTGACTGTCGCAGGACGAGTGTGTGTTCGTGTAGACCCCTTTCATTTCGATCAGGTGCACTATTAAATTTATCAAAACAATTTAACTTTGAATATGTAAAATGATGGTAGTTTAAGAATATTCCATTCCTTGAAAGCAGTCCTACAGAACTGTCTCCCGCTCAGCCCCGTAAGAAGACAAACTGTGCGGCTTTGAAGGACGAAAACCCTTTTCTACAATTTTTGACTGGCCGAAACCTATACCAACAGCTCAACTCTCAGGCGACATCCAATCATGGTGAAATAAATAGTTAAGTTTTTAATATGTAAATATTGCGAATTTTTTAAAACTGGCAAATATAATATATTGTTAATTGCCAAAATTACAAACCATGGTTTCCTGATAAAAATCATGTATGTTCTTTGTGTAACCGGAATGAGTACGAGACGGTCTTTCACTTTGTGAGTATTTGTCCTATTCTGGCAACGATTCGGAGAAAATGGTTTGGGAGCAACGTGCTAAGCGAAAAAGAATTTTTTGACTACCTTCATGGAAAGGATTGGCTTCAATTTGGAAAATATGTGAGAGATGCGTGGGAAAAATAAATATAAAAACAAATATTATATTATTATTGTGTGTGTGTGTGTGTGTGTGTGTGTGTGTGTGTGTGTGTGTGTGTGTGTGTGTGTGTGTGTGTGTGCGCGCGTGTGAAATATTACATTTTCCTTTTGTTTTTCTGATATTTAGAACCTTATTTGAATCGCCAAACTTAAAATGTCTATAAAACATATTAAGACATCGTCTTAATATTAATATGGTTATTCTTCTTGTTTTTTTTTTCATTTTTTGTATTAATAACCTAGGTATAAGAAGTGTACAGAAGTGCCAACCTGACAGACGGTTGAAAGTCCATTGTATTTGGTGCAAATTTTTGTTCCTTACTTTGGATAAATAAATACTTATTTACTTTTAGAGAGCTAAAGCTAGTTCCTATTAAGGTTAGTGACGGTAATATTTTGTTTTTGTTTATTGTACAAATAAAGCACTTTTTCTTCTTCTTCTTAATGGCAAAAATTGGCAGACTCGGTTAATGTGCGGTTGCAAGCTAAGATTGTCGTCAACATTTACAAGGTATTCTATGGTTTATATTTGGTCTATACAATCATTTCTAATAACAATAGTGAGGCAGTAATTTTTGTTCAGTTTTTTAAAATAATAAGTACAGTTTTGTTAAAATCTATGCATAAAATAATTTTAATGAAACTTAGAATTAACGCATTTTTTATTAATTTAATTTAAGATTATACGGGAGTGCGCTACAAAACATACTCGTAAATGCAATATCGTCTAATTACATACCGAATTATCTGTATTGAAAACAGTTCTATATCTGTTTAATAAACCAATTTGTTTCAGCTTCTCCATCAAAATAGGGTGTGCAATGCAGTCAAATGCTTTGGAAATATCCATCATAACCCCGACTACCCTTTGTATCTTGTCTTCTATATAAAAGAGGCAAGAGCGTCATTTATCGATCTGCCTGTAATAATTTCAAACTATTTATTTCATAAAATAGTATTATAGTTTAAAACAGTCAAGAGGCGAATCAAAAAACCCGTTTCATAAACTTTACTGAAGGTGACAGTATGGAAATAGGTATGTTTGTAAAATGGCTTGAAAACAACTTTTCATTGTTTCTTGAAATGTTATGTAACCAAACGATTATGAATTAAATTTCGCCAAAATAATACTTGTTGTGTTAATACAGGCTTATTTGATCTTGTTTAATATGTAAAACGACTCCTGACGTTATTTTCAGTGATTTGATGGCATTTACGACCTCCGTATGAAGAGCAAGGCCATGTCAAATGACACAGCTTGTACATGTCTGTGAAGAGCGATATCGGTGGCTTGCTCGTTCACCTTACGTTTTCTTCCCTAACCATCCAAAATTACCATTTAAAGCTTGAGGTACTAGAGGAATATAAATTATTTCGCTGATATCAACAATTAGAGTCACATCTTTCTTTGTGGCGTAATTAGCAGGTTTAATTATTTTCCAAGCATTTATACATTACCGTCTCTTAAAGATCTGCAGAGATATAGTTTGCTTTAGGATTTAAAGTTAAAGTATTATGTAAATTGTAAACAATAAACTTCTTTGAATTAACTATTCGTATTAATTTAACTGTATGTATTTATCGACCTGAAATGTAAAAGTTGTATCAAAAAGGGTGTTTTTGGAAAATTCCTTTTTAAACTTGAAAACAATTATAAATGAACCTAATATATTTAGATATATAAATATAAGTTGGGTTAAACGTTACTTTATGGTTTGACACGAAGTTTTGGTATTTATAGAAACTTGCTTTTCTTTCGTATTTAAGCAAAATACAGATTAAAGCAGTGTACCAAACGTCATGTAAGATAGTACATTAAATAAAATCTGACAAAAAATATATTTTTAGAGTATATCAAAGTTATGTTAGTCATTGAAGATGAAAAGGTAAACGAGATATCTAATAATCCCAAAAACAAATCATGTTTGCAGATTGTATTTCATATTCTGAAGACCGAAAACTTACTACTTGTTCTGATTCCTGCTTGGTAGACTCCATTAGTAAGTACATCTTTGGTAAAGAAAATTATGGCAGTTGATTTTTCTATGCCGTTATGATATTTGTTATTTCGATATAATTTTAAGACAATGTTTAATAACATTCCTTAAAGTTATGTAATAATTTTAATAGTCCAGCTATCCTACTTTAATAGAACTATTTAAAATTGGAAAAAATAAAAATAACTAACCTAAAAACATAGTAATTATTCCATTTTCTAGACAATCTATTGAGATCAAATATTGATTGAACGGTATAAAACTGTGCTGTTATATATTGAAAAGTACGTTTTCTGTAAAATAAAGTTTCCCACGTCATGGAGTTTTAGTGCAAGGAATACTTGAGGAGTGAATGGCACTGCTGGGAAAGCAGTCACGGCTTTACGATAGGCTTGTACCCTTCAGAAGTATGTCGAAACTTATGTAGTTAACTTACACAGCTTAACAATTTTTTCAGTTCCACCTAAATATAATCCTTATCCTTGTTTTAAATGATACCTATTTGCTTCCTAAAACACATAAACATAAACAAAGTACCTACAATAAAATATTCTTAAACCTCTGTTTACTGCCAATATTTATTAATTTTATTTGTATCTTTCTTAAAATTTATATTCAATAAACATTTGTCCTTTAATTACTTCGCAAGTGCCGATATTTGTAATAATTTATTACGTAGTTTTGACCTCCTGTAAAAATGTATTGGTTTTTTAAGTGGCTCGCTGATTTTACAAGCAGCATATTTTCTTAGTAATAATTTTAGAAATTTTTAACACATCAATTATACTATTGTACAAAATAACGAAATAACGTAACTTTTATCGGCTCGAATAGATTTACAAATAGTTATAAAATATATTTTCATAGCAAGGCCTATTGCAAATTTTAAAATACAAAATTGCAGAACAAATTTATATTGTTTTAAGACGATAGTTCTACGAGAATACAAAAAGTGATAATATTGGATAGTTAAATAATAAAAATATTAGTCTACTGGAAAAAATTACTGAGCGCTAAACTCACCTCGAAATCCTAGTAAACTTTGATGAAAGTTAGCTTCTTGAACCTTGTACCAACTATAACATAACACACAAAGTAAATGCGGAAATACCGGTTGTAGAAGGAAATACAAACAGAAACATTACAACGGCCCTTAGTGACAGAAATATTACCAACGCATGCGCAATAGACCGCTGAAGTGTAGGATATAATACGAAACATCAAGGTAAGATGTGATACGTATATGATACGATACATTGCCATAGTCATAGTTACGTATATGGAATCTAATTATTTATATGTAACGTGAATGTTACAAGGATACACATCTGAGATGTAACGTATACTTTGAATGCTATGTGGGTAATATTGTGGGTAAACTATTTAATATGTATATGTATATAGACATCGTATATGAGAATTTAAATGAGACAAATACAAGTTTATATCCTCTATTGAAACCTATAACTTATAACAACTCTGTTACATAAACAAGTAATGTTCATTGTTTTTCCTCATTCTGTTACAATTTGTATAATTTACCTACTGTAACATTGATCATGTCTGTCATATAAATTATGGGTAAACCACGCCCAGTAATGTCCCGGAACTGAAACTGAGTTATGCGGCTTTCATGTTTTGTGGCTAAACCACCCACAGTAATAAGATTATAACAGATAACACCTATCTTAAAAATGTAATGTGTCTTTTTTTACACTTTCTCTTGGATGTTTCGTAACTATTGTCGAAAATTTAAGGTGTTATTCCTTGTTGACAAATATTCACTGGATATACCATAAACATGCTTCTGTAAATATTTTTGTCCTTCTGTGTTTTTAAAACACTGATTAAAAATGCTTAATGAACAGTTATGAACAAAAAACCTATATAAAGACAGAAAGCATAAATACATTCACTAAATAAATAATTTCGTTCCCTTATAAAATCTGTTATAAGTAATGGGAAACATACCAGTTATATAAAAAGTCTGGGGACGTCCTGTTAATACTGTAACGAGTCACAGAAGTGAAACTAAACTTTGCACACCATTTGTATAATATTATGAAGTGAAATTTTGGCATAACTCTAACTTCTTTTACAAACCTGAAATGGGTGATTTTGGAGCCAACTCAAAAACTTCAAATGATGACTTCTCATTTTTAAGGTCCTGATAAAATAAAGTTAAAAACGCAAATTAGAGGTCTCTATGTATGAACATGAATGTAGAACAACAACTGCAGGTGTGAGTTACAAATGTATTGTACTTTAAGATTTATACTTTGAACAAACTAACGAACTTTTTTCAGTTTTATTATTATATTAACTGTGTTATAAATAGTTAAATAACTTCCTCAAATAAATAAAAACAATATTTGACGGAGAAATCTCATTATTTTCAATATTATGTAATAGATTTTAGGGTCAAAGAGATTAAAATATGTTTTTTGCACATTTTTACAAATAAACTAAAATAGTTTTTAATGGAGGTGTGTCTTTGAGTGAAAAAGAATGATTAAAAATTTAAGCTAAAACATAATAACGACATGTCAATGCCTTTGCCATTTTGTCCCTGTAAAGAACAAAAATGAGCAAGTTGCCTGATTCACATTGGTAAAACCCAACCTTTAGCACATGGAATACGCTATGAGCTAAAAACAGTATATAGATTTACATGTTTTTATTTCATTTACGTAAGGACAAAGTGAATTTAGTTGTACAGAATAGATGAAAAAATGGTTATGCGGAATCTAAATTAGGGTAAAATTAAAATATGTTTTTAGACGTCATTAGACGTATTGACTAATAATGTTATTAAACTAGAGGTCCTATTCTTTTTGTTTTTGGACAGAGTTCAGTTGTTGGATAAAATAAAGCTTTTGGTTTTATTGTTGTCCCAAGTGGCCAAGTGACCGGAACCCTTTTCTTATCTCGGCGATGGCCTAGATTCTAGAAGGTTGTTGCCTTTATCAACTGTGGTTGATAAAATTACAACTCTAGTAATTTTTACTATTCGTGATAGAGTTGCACTGTCTTAATGATTTAAAAACAATAAAACTCCTTGTATTAATATATTGATTTCGAACGTTATGGTCAAGGTGCTTTAAGTTGATTCTGGTTGGAAGGTGATTGAAGTGTTTTAACTTAATAGCCTCGTCATAGTTATGATGGTGCATAAATATTCCACCCGCAAACTAAAAGGATTAATTTGCTTAGCATTTATGCTTGTTTCAATAAATAAACCTCAGATGGAAAATACAGTGTGACTAATAAAACCATTCGGTATAAGCTTCGTTAAACCCAGTGTTTAGATTATTTAACAACCAAAATTAACTTCATAGTTAAACAGTCGCAAATGTATTTGTATACAAAGGACTTTTATATATTTTCAGAAACATAATTTACTCATTGAAATAATGAACACTGTAACCTTAGCACTTGGAAAAAAATTATAATGTTGTATATAATTTCAATACTTATGTACTGTACAGTTATACAAAACCTTATATAGAAAAAAGTATTCTAATAGATTACTATTTGTAAATAAAAAATGCCACTCTCTTAATTCAAATTTCATATAAATAGTGTAAAATCCTTAAGCTTCATCAATAGCCGTTTTCTGTGGGCTTAATATACTTAAACTCTCTTTGAATGTCTACAATTCGTAGAGTAAACAATAAATTAGCTGTATCCTTTTCTTATCTATAGAATAGGTATCTGAAATAAGGTGAGATTAAAGAGGTTTAAATATTAAAATAATGAATTTTAAATTTTTAGTTTTTATAATTTTCTAAAATCAAATCGAATCTTGAATTCCTACTATTACCTACACGTTAAGTAATTAAAACTAATACATAACCTTTAATATTTGGAGACAATAGTTTCATTCGATTAGAACGTCTGCTTCTTATATTTTGCGATACGTTATGTAATTAATTTATGTAAATGCGTTATTTTTAATGTTCATGGGCAGCCTGTTAAAGCCCCCTCAGCACTCAGATGTTATGACTCCTTCTAAAACGTGCTACTATTGTTTCTAGGTATAGTTATCATGTCTCTAGCCCGTGTCTGATACTCGTTGTTTATAAACATTTCTGAGTTGTTTGGAACAAACCTACTTAACCTTTTTAATTAAAATAACTAAGATATAACTAAATTTTCAATTTATTTAAAATCATTTGAAATTTTACAAAAATAACAGTGTTTCTTATAAGGTAAGAAATTCAGGCTTTACATAGAGCGATTTGCAGGATTCAACCCTTCTGCAGAATAAACAAAATTAAAATTTGCTTTAAACACTTATTCCTTAATTTTGATTATACAGGTGAACAAATGTCTAAGCAGCAAAACCCAGCAATTGAATAAAACAAAATTTTCTCAATAAATTTCGGGAAAACCACATTGTACTTTTCTACGACAAATATACCAAATTATATCTCAGAATAATCAATAAGCATTGGGCACCTATAATTTCACAAACTATTATATGAGTCAGTATGAAAAACATAATATGAGTCACTTGGTATGAGCTATAATTATGAATATACAATTTTTTTAAACATTTGCATAAAAAACCAAGTATGAATCTAAAGTTAACACGTTATCTTAATTCATGAAATCTACGCAAGACGCACTAAAACTATTCCCTCTCAAAGAGTTACATTTATGTAAATAGGAAAGCTTTAGAAACCAGTAATTATATTTTACTATTATAAGTATTTAATATGATATTATCTCAGTGAGTAGTCTACATGTAGTGTGAGCGTACTAGGTAAATTAATAGAAAACAGATTTCCAAGCAACAGTTGTCAAGAATGTTAATTATTGTATTTTAAAACGTTTATTCATTAAGTAAATATAAATGAACAGTTATGAATTACTCATGTAGTTATTAGTTTATATATGAAGTCAATATAAAATATTGCCTGAAATTTTATTTTTTCCGAAACGATTAATGTGCAAACCCCAAAGGCCTTAGATAAATTTGTTATGTTATGGCTAACCGAAGTCAAGCATGGTCAGATTTAAATTGTAACAGAACTAGGCACTAGGATAAATAATTAAACGGCCATATAATATAAATCTAAGCTTCATACTTCATTGTGATGAGAAAATTCTCTTGCAGTATACATATTTCTATATCGATGAAATAAAGTAAAGGAAAATTTAAAGAATAAATTTTGTCATTCATTCATGAAAATATTATAAATATTGTATTAAATGTATTTTGTGATAAATGTATAACGATACACGCAATATTTTATTTATAGTTCTTAAGCTTTTTATCACCGTAATTCTTTTCAAAATAACACCTACGGTGCCCAGCAATCACTATTTGAATGAGTGTGTTTGTATAACGTACAATTTGCTAAATTTTTAAGAATTTAATTGATAAAAAATTATGGGTGAATATCAATACAACACATTCTACAAAATATACTGTAAGTAGAATGTTAAAAGCATAGGTAAATAACAAATGTAATTTCTCAAGAAAGGATCCTCAAAGATACATAATGTTAAAGACAGACAGCTGATTTTCTGACCGTCGACCTCAATATTCAATTTTTTATGTTGTTATTTCCTGACCAGAGCAGATTTAAAATTAATTTTGTTTTGCTTCATATTGTTTTTAATCTATTAAATTTTTTTTCCTCATTCCAAATTATATCATTTAACGTTCTTTCACCTTTTTTGCAGTTTTCCGTTGTTTACTAAATTTAACTTCCTAACTATTTTTGTTATTTACAGGAAACAGAAGGAACAAAGGGTTTCTTTCATTCCACAAACATAAATACATGGAATACAGGGGAAAAGAGAAGTTTACTTGCAAATTTTCTTTATTTAAGGACAATCGATTTCACTTGCAGAAATTTATATAACATTTTAATACATAAAAATTATAATTTAACAATTTATTTATTTAACTACTTCTTTAATTCTTAAAAACGTATGATATAAAATTATACTTTTAATATGTAGCTATCAGCTCTATCCACGAGCAAAAATGGTCCAAACTTACAATGAAATGTGTTCTATACATTATTCACAAATTCACTTACAACTAAATGTTTATCACAACGATTTGTGCTCAAATTCCACCATATACCTCATAATTTGTGAAGAATCAATCTAATAAGATAATAGGCCGTTAAATTTTGTTCATTTATGATGTGCTGTACATTAAACAGCAAACGTAATGTTATTTCTACCCATTTATTACCCGTCTACACAGTTTACCGAGGTGGTTGTGGTGAGATAATATTCAGCGTAGTGCACTATTGTTAGTGATAATATTAGAGCGAACACATAACTGATAATACTGTACTTTCAGATGGTAAGTACTTAACTTACTCTCATCTTCATTACATTTTGTTGAATAATAGGCTATCACTTTCAATTCATCGTCATCATCTCTTAGGTGTTGCTAGGTTGTATTACAAAAAAATGTGGTATTATAAATTATTATTAAAAAAGGTGGTATTACATTACACCACTCCAAAGAGAGCTCTTTAATAATGTTGGGGGGTGGCTAAAACTGGCGAATTACTGATACAGTTGTTATATAGTTTAAATTTCTTTTCATAGTCCACAAAAATTTGGCACTTTTCAAATGTTTGTTATCCAAATGGTACTAAAATAATACAAGGTTCCCTTTAAAAATAAATCCGAAATAGTTCATAATAATTTTCTCTAAAAACTTCTAATATAAATATAACATTTCAACGAACACAAAATTCCCGTGCATATAGGATTTTGGAAACAAAAGATGAAACATAACAACGTATTACGCTAAATACTGAGAAATTTCCGAGCAATAAATAACACCTCTTGCCCTGCCTACATTACATTCATCACCGACTCTCATCATCAAAGGACTGGCCTTCGACGATCCAATCACGAGGCTGAAGAAATTAATAGTCAATTGTCCTACGTTATTGTAGTCAGTTACCGTAGTCGACGTATAGAGAAACAGCTGTCTGTCTACAATAACCTACACTTTTTACAGAGAAATTGCACTTATGGTTTATCTATGCTTTAACAGTTCTACTTATATTCTAATATATGTTTTGTATATTTTTGCTTATAATTAATTTGAAATTAAATCTATTAAAATACTTTAAAAATACATATATACATGACGAACTAATGTAAATCACTTTTATTGTATGGTCAATACATACATGAATAAAATCTATTCTGATTTTGTACACATTTTACCATTTTAGTTATATGACAAATATGTAATAAATAGGCGTTATTCTACAGTAGTTAATATATACAGATCAAATATATAACCTGGAATACACACAAAATATAATTGTATATGGACACAGATTAAACTTATCGCTATTTATACAACGAAGAAAAACCTTTTTTAAATCATACATGTATTTAATTAATTATAATAGAGCTATAATAGATTTTAAAGTCACTGACAGTTACGGTAGATACGGACTGATTATTTATTAATTATTTTTGATCGATGTACCGCCCAGCTGTAAGTAAGCCATGACTCGAAAATTTGAACATTAAATGATCATAAATAACATTCACTAAAGATATTACTAGATGAATATAGAGGGAGTTTATTTATCGGGCATTGAACATGAGCAACACTTCAACGAGGTTTTAGATGAAATTGAAATTTCACTTTAAGTTAATCTCAAATTAAAGAGTTTTTGAATAATGTATTTAAATCATTTTGCATAATTTATAATTTTATAATTGTATATCTTTCTTGATCTGGTATGTTAAGATTGTATCAAAATAACAGTTTCTGGGTAAATGTTTTGATAATTTAAAATATCGATATAATGTTTACAGAATTATTATAAAATAGCTTATAATGTTTTGATAATATTATATGTTAGAATGTTACTTCTTCAAACATATCTTTTTAATCGTTATGAACACAGAAGGCTAGACATGCACGTTATGTATAAAACGTGATGTAAAATGTTAGTTGATTAAAATTACGAGCAATCAATATAGAACATATTTTAGTGCATATTAGTAGTAAAAACATATCAAGCTTGTAAAATAAAATTTAGGAAAACGTAAGGTATTTTTGTAAACAACGTAGATTGCATTCAACATCGTAATGTGCTTGTTGTAGTCACTGTCTTGCGATCTCCATTATTAACTGCAATCCTGTCACAGAAAAGTATTACCTTGCGTGCCCTAACACGAGTTTCTGTACAACAGTGACTTGCCTGTGAGTATAAATGTGTGAACCTTTAACTTATTTAAAAGTATAATGAAAATGAAATGGAAACACTCTTCATTTATGAAGACAAACTTAGAGCGACATAACCAATTCTTACACTTCACCAGCAACAAAACATTTAATTTAATATTACCTTATGGATCAAAATAAAACAAATTTTGAATTACAAGAATTATACAAAAGCACATACAAAATTTAAAAAAACTATAAACTAACTATTTATATAAAGCTTTCAAACATATTAAATACAATGATTCTTTTAATTGAAGCAAATAGTTAACTAGTTATTATAACTTGTTATTCCTAATAAATCCTAACTTCCTAATATCCTAAATCCTAATAAGAAACGTTTAAATAAGTAGTTTTTTTTTAATATAATTTTAAACATAGGAGGAGAAAAACAAAGACATTTTGACATGACACTTTACTGTGTGACATAATACTCTTGAGATAATAGCAGTTTGTTTAGACATTTTCCATAGTTGTTTGTTACTATGGTAAAAAGTGAACACGATGTGATTCAATATGTATATTTTTGCAACATACAACTATAGCAGATGTTCCAAATAATGTTATCCTTTCAAATAACCCATATTGACGTATGTAAATGTAATAGTAAAGAAACTATTTTACTAGGCGAAGTTAGGGCTATGAAGCTGTTACTAACCCTTAACGTGGGGACCAACAGGTCTCCAGTTTGTCGTAATTTTATTTAATTATCTTTTTACGTTTCACCCAAAGTGAATTGCCAAAACATCTAATACTCCGCTTAATCTCCTTAACAAACAAACAACCATTACTTATGCATATTATAATTATGTATTGCACAAATACTTGTATTTTTATTATTTACATGGTGTGAAATTTATATTGCAGTTCCACACTAGTTTCATATTTTATATCCTCTCCTTCCTATTATAATTGTATTTTACCAACGTCACAATTAATATCTCCCTTTCTTCTATTTTTTTTTCTCTAATTAAGGAGCCACGAACGGCCTTTTCTAGGAGTATAAAATGTAAATATTTATTTACAGGATTGTCATGCCTTCTAGGGAGGCTTGATCAGATAGAAAGAAACCTCTTCCACCAGCGGAGTTTGGACCTTTATTATATAATTTTTGAAGTGAAAACTTCTTTAGGCGCGTTGAGCGTTTTGGTAGAGGGTAAAATCCTCGGTTCGCGTCACCGACATGCTAATGATACTAACCTGCATGAAAAAGTCAGTCTCGCTGTGTTTTTTAACCGTAGACTTGGCCGCGGACTACTAACCTGCATGAAAAAGTCAGTCTCGCTGTGTTAAAACTGTCCCGGCGGAGTATGAAAACAGACTGCGAAAATCAGTGACCTTTACGGCTTCCTCTCGCGATTTAAAAGTGAATCCAATGTCGTACAATTCTGTAAGATGCGTCAAATTAAATCTCTTAATATTGGCAATCTATTGGTTACATTTTTAAATATTAAAAAAATTTCGAAATAATTTTGATTATTGTTTACATTTTACATAGCGTTTACAATGACAAGAAAAAAGTAGTAGCGAGGATTTTTTTATTTTTTGGTCAGACAAAATTTTTCAGCGAGAAAGTTGTGTGAAAATAGATGAATATTTTTTTTGTAATTTATCATTTTTTTATTGGAAGTTTAGTTTAGCCTGTAGTAGCGTATGAAGTGATGAGTGAACGTTTCTGCCGGAACTGTAGTTGGCGCATTGGCTCACTGATACCGTATTAACTCAATAAATTAGTTTATTGTGCAATAAAAATACCTTTACGAAAGAACCAAGTTAATTTAACTAATTTATTAGTTTTAAAAATATTGTGGGTTTAATTGTTATTGCAATTATATACTTTATCCGTAGCAATAACTGTATTATTTACAACGGTGTTCAACTCACTGTTGTTCACTCGGTGTTTACTCACTTGTATTCTATGTTTAACTAACTATTAATATTGAGCAATTACAACAAGTATAATGATTGCATTGAACTTTTTATTAAGATATTGTTAAGATAATTGTATATTAATTATTTTTTCAACCACTTTGTATTTATATTTTGTTCATGATTTGTTTAACCCATCATATGTAACTAATAAATAAAACATAAAAAATTTTATATAATTTTTGCATATAGTTTTAATTACTCTCAACTTAATAGTTCCGTTTTCACTTCTATCGGCAGTCCCACGACTGCTACTGTTTTTTTTAATTTTAAATGTAATTGTTTTATTTTCTTTAGTATTATTGTAGTAGTAATAGCAGTATTAGTAGTATTATTGTATTAGGATTAATTGTAATACGGGGCCTTATGGCCCTAAATTCGCCCTTTTGAATATATGATACAAATAAAGTCATTTGAATGGTTCACAGACGGCTCCGAAACTTAAAATAGCAGAATCGTTGGAATTGTAGGCGTGAAAACATGTAGGGAAGCTGGTAGTCCCTATGGATCCTTATCCTACAGTTTTTCAGGCAGAAGTTGCAGCCATTATGAAGTGCTCTTGAGAACCTTCGTCCGCGGTATAGGAGTAAGATGATCAACATTTTCAAACATTTCCACAGAGAGCTAGGCAGCAATGAAAATGTTTGACTCTCGTGTGTTCAACGTTCAACTCCAAACTTGTCTAGGATTGCTATCAAGTCGTTTCTTCCCCTGAAAAAATCAACGATGATATTTGTTACCATTATGTAGACTTTCTAGTTGTTAATCCTTAGGAGCTGCCTTGAAATGTGTTCACGATAAACATGAGAGAAGGTGGAGGCTGCATTTGGGTTTGGTAATGAGCAGAATGGTTCTGCAGTCGTCTTCTCCTAGGGTGGCGTCTGACCTTCTCTCACTAATTAGATCAGTGTTTTCTCAGGTTATTGGTCTGATTACAGGACGTGGTCTCCTGAGGAAGCATCTCACAGAGTCGGTATCCTTCGGGAGGATCCGCTCTGTAGAAAGTATGACGACCAGAAGGAAACTGCTGAACACCTGCACTTTGGGTGTCCTGCAATATAAGGGAGCGGTATGCCATCTTTGGTAGTTTGGACAAGGGAGGCGAATTTTCTCAGGAGGATCTGACAGTTTTATTTAGTGGTTTGTATAACTGCTGAAACCGTAGATTGGCAGGCCTCATGCTGAGCTTCTGTGGTGCACAAAAGCCCCTTGAGGAATATGTACATGGCAATGGGCCGCCCCGTAGAAGAAGAATAAGAAATACTTAAATTTTAATCTTATTCAAAATTTACCTATCTGTTGTTTGTTGTTTTTTCTTAGCGAAGACGATCGGTTTTGCTAAATCTCTTTGAAAATAACGTATAAAATATGATGATATACATGAGTTCCCTGAAATTAAGAATGCCCTCCATTGGGTTGTACGCAAAGATCGCTTCAGGGTTTAATGGCACTTTTGGTAGTACAGACTTTTTACAATATCTTCATAAGTAGGTCGAAACTAATATATACAACATAAAGAGCTCAAGTAATATGTAGTTTATAAAAATAATAAGATTATTAAAAAGTATATCTGCTCAAAAATATGTCAATAAAACACTTATGAAAAGCAAAGAATCAGTAAAGCATAAAATTTACTTCGTTAATAATTTCATCACTACTGGATGATTTTATTTGAGAGTTTTGGAACTTCTATTCCTCTACCTTAGTAGAAAGATAACCTTAGGTATATAGTTTGGAAGATAATATAAAAACTCAAAATGGATATACATATACGTTGATTACACCAAATACTTTTCTATTTCAGAAAGCTGAGACAGCATCAACACGTTTAACTCCCGATTATATTCTATTTAATATGTCACCTATAAAATATCGTCATATTATTTATCATTAAGAGGCAATTATGTATCAATTATGAGAATTTAAATAAATCTAAAATAAAATTCAATTTAACATGTTACATTACAAACAGGATTTGATTTTGAGTGTGGACATTGTAATAATATAACGACAATAATACATTATCGCTAATTCTGTTCAATCTCATTGTTAATTGTCATTAAGTAATTTAAACAGAGATCACTAACCATGTATGCTTAGTTATAATTATATTGAATTATATATAACAAGAGCTAATAATTTGAGATCGATAAACATATGTATAACAGAAGGCACCATTTCACACTCCTCGCAACCACTTTCCTCAACTAGGTGTTATTAAAATAGGAAATACAGTAATAACTATGAGGACTCTTGAATACTAAGTAATTAAACAATATAGTGTTTTTATACAGTATATATTATATTAAAATTTTATATAGGTAATATACGGAAATTATATGTGAAAAAGTAAATAAAAAAATATTATACAGTTTTGTTTTTTCTTGCCGCATAATATTGAAAACCCCTAATTTGAAATATAAATAAAAATAATTTATAATAACCAGTCGATAGGAATAGTTGGTAAAACTTGTTTAAAGTGGGGTGTGGAACAAATAACAATCACCATGACACGGATGAGACAGCGCTAATATCTTAAGGAGTTTATTTCCTCTCAATTACCTATGGTTTTGTTTTCTCATACTACTTAAATATTTTATATTCTGTACTTCTAATTAATATTGACAAATTATATTGATATTTACTGTAATTATTATAGAAATGTGTGAGGGTCCTGGTTATTTTTAGAGAATTTTAAATACTTCAATAGCTAACAGTTGTCAAATATGGTCTAATTACTATTTCCAAAGCTAAAGTACAAGTTGATATTGCACCTTAGTGTTAGTAAAACGGTTTTTAAAAGTATATGCGGAATGTTGATCTTTTAATTTACACACAATAATAAATTGATGAATCAATCTAATGTTACAGGTTGAATTTGAAGGAATTGGGAAACAGGAAAGAGAAATTAATTGTATTGCATGCTGGTTTTAAAGACCCATAATTTAAAACAGTATAGAAAATTGTTTACTGTTAGATAACCAGATGCAGGTAGTTCTCCCGCAAAAACTTATTTAGCACATTATATAAGTAATGTCCTTCCAAAATATGAATTTTTCGGACGACTAGATCCTTTATTCAATATTTGGTTTTACTTCATATTTTGCTACGACATTTCTATCATTTTTTGTAAGTAAACTTTTTACAAGTGGAGTCCTGAGAAAAAAATAAGTATTAATATGACAAAAGAGCAATATAACTGCCTGGAGTGCTTTTCAGTCAAAATATAATAACTAATTATTTTGATAAAGAACCAACTGAGCAAATTAAGTTAATACTGTACTGTATTGTATGTTAGATTAATTATATAAAATAAATTTAAAGACAAATAAATACTAGTATAAATGCAACTCTAAAGACCTAATTTATCTGATACTATGAAATGAATCTACCACGCTCATATAAAATTATATATATATATATATATATATATATATATATATATATATATATATATATATATATATATATATATATACAGGGTGTTTGAAAAGTATGAGTACGGCTTAATATTTTAAAAACCATAGGAGATAACAGCTATAAACTTTGCACAGTGTCATATGGCTATGTAAACTATTTTTCCTTGCTATTACTATGACATGCCAACCATGGGGGGACGGCCCACAGAGGAAAACATGGAAATCATAAATTGAAGCATGGGTCGAGTGATACCTCATTTGAAAGAGCTCACTTAGTACAGTTGAATGCCGCAAACCGAATCTCAAAAGGTTTATCAAATCAGAAATGGCGGGTTGTTTTAGGTACACATTGTGAAGTACATTATGCGCTGCCATTTCTGACTGGATCGTCGTATTCTGATGCGGTTGGCGGCGTTTTCACTCTACTAACCAATGTGTTTTCACTGACTTTTTTTAATTAGCAAATTATGTCATAAATTTATAACACAATAAATACCGATGTTTTTTAGTTGGTTAGAATCTATTTAAGGCATATTCCAATTATTTAAAGTATGTAATTTAACGATTAGGCTTTAAATATTTGACACCATTGTGATTGTAAAATTAAATGTATTGAATATACGATATTTTGTTCTACATTGATGCTAAATATAAAACCATCATGTTTTTACTCAATTAAATTACATACAGCTGTTTAGAAACGAAACTTGACCACCGTATTTGCATTTCATTTTTAGCAATTAGTGTTTGTTTAGTGGTGGGGAAGGCAGTTGCAAAAGTGTTCTTCGAAAGTTTAAATTCTATTTCCTGGTTATTTTAACTAAAATTACAGGTTTTTACATTTTTATGCGAAAGATGTTCGTATAAAGATTTTTATATGAGAGAGTAACAAAATGTATAAATCCTTTCATGCCTTGGCTTTTATAATTGAGTGTCTTGTCTAAGCCTTATCAAATAATACTACTGACATTTGTATACATAAATGAGTGGAGAGGTACCAACTCAAGGGATTCGTTGCTACAATATAGATTAGGCATTATTACCAACTATTAATCTATTTACTGTACCCTTTTAATTATTTTACTAATTTATAATATTTTATATTTAATTTAATTTTAATTTTAATAACTTTTGCCGTGAAAACAGTGAAAAAATTGACTAAATAAAATATTAGGAACTGTCTCAAAACGATGAGAACACCAAAAGAAACTGAATTGTTGAAGATGTGTTAGGATTTTTTGCAAGCTTTTGTGATGACATATTAATTACAGTAAAGCCTTTGTTAGTAATATATTATTAGGAACTTAGATTTACTTTTGGGTTTTTTCATAAACTTTTTGCTATTTACGAGTGCATATCCGTGAAAATAAGTATAATTAATTTTTGGGGGTTTTAATTTGTTGGATGATTATAATTCAGAATTGTTTTAGATAGTATATTTTGAGTTGTGAGTTTTATACAATGGCGTTTTTGTGTTAATTTTTCTAATTTTATGATTTCTAATGGTTATTTAATTGGACAATGTGTAAGATTAGAATGTTTCATCTTGTGAATGTATGAGATAAAAGGGTTTTGTGATGAAATGTTTTGCCTTAGAATCTTTTAACATTGATGTCTACGAACTTAGAGTATCAATTAAAATAAGAGATTGCAATTTTAAATCTCAATATTATTATTTATCTATAATCATCCACTTAATTATATCACTATTCTACTATAACGAGAATGTGAATTTGATCTTTAATCGCAATTTTTGCTGCGTTACTGCCACCAATACAATAATCAATATACTATTTACTACTAGAAAGTTACATATGTAAGTTACTTCTTGGCTCTCTAAAAGATTGTGAGGAACAGGGCTAACGGAGTGTAATATGCAATTTTGATCCAATTACATATAACGTAAATGATTTAAAAATCAAAATTAAAGTTTCCCAGGCTAACCTATATTTAATTATTCTTTTAAAATAGAACGAGCAACTTGTTTAATTAATCAACTTTTAAAAGTTGCTAAAGGTTATAACATTATAATCAATTTACCTAAAAATTCAACGGTCTCTCAATATTCCATTAACTTTCAGTAAGAGTACGATGACAAGCCTTTTAAAGGTTAGCAAGACGCTCTAATATCATCAACCATTTCGTAATGTACCTTCCACACCAAAGGAATACTGGAACCGTTATCGTTACTGCTTGAGACAGTTTCATTAAACATTTTGCTTTCATTCAAATCACTTTTAAAGTATAATTATAATTATCTTGGCAGATAAATTGTATAAGTACGGGATCTATTCTACATATTAAGCACACAAATACAATCTATAAGTATGGTAATATTCTTAAGCAATACCTGTAACATACTGTGCAAATTACGGTCGAAAACAAGTGGCGTATATACATTTGTTCAAAATATCAAGAAACGATTTCATTAGCCGACCATAGCACAATAAGTTTGAATGTAACAATATGTGTATATGCTGTTATTGATATTCTAATCCTCCAGTGTAACGTGTTTGGCAAAAAGCGTAACTGTAAATCTAGTTCTACAAATATAAACTGAATTTGTGAGTTATTTAATTTGTAATTGTAACAGACATCTGATATAAAATGGACATTTACAACAATCTAATTCATCAAACATTAATGAAGAAAGCATTTAATATTTTATGAAGGTTAGCTTTTATGCACAGAACCCACGTATTTATTATTAATATAAGTTTGATTGAATGCATGTTGATAAAAAAGGTAACTGTGTAAACTAATCCTGATGGGCAATTCCTTGTGAAAGAGTTGTACTAAATAATTGTATAGTAAGTTGGTTGAGACATAAACTTATAACGTGGTACGGTTGTGTGTGTAAAATGTTTATAAAACAGATTTTTACAGGGTGTAACATAAATATTGAGCTAGTTATGCATTTTAAGTTTCTATGTGTGATTCTAAGGTAAAATTTTAGAATAGTTTTTTTCTAATTTCCACTTCTTTTATTATCTAAACGTCATTTAGTGTCTTTTATTAAAACAATTTTGTCTTTGTTGTTTTCTTTATAATGTTTACAAAACTTGGTAAAACGAGTCCATGTCAGAAGTCATTATATCAGAAAAAATAGTTTTTGTAACAGTTTTAATATATTCAGGCAGCTATTTGATTATTGTGTTATGAAATATCTAAGAAACCCCTACTTTTATACAAATATTACAAGACAATTTTTTAAATAAATTTTCCCTTCTAATAATACCTTATTTGTAAAAATAGAGTGAGATAAAAATGTTATGGAAGGTTTAGTTTTACACATTTAAACTAAGTGGCCCGTAGTTTTACATTATTTAAAAAATCTGTTACTTAAATCGGCTGTTACTGTGATTAAATGCAACACTGAGACTGACTATTGAACCTTTAACATCTAATATACGTAAACATAACCAAATTAATATGTTGTAATATCAGTTTGCAATTGGTAGTGTTTGGAAAATAACTATTTATTAGGTGTGTGTGTGTTTACACTTCTTCAAACCAATTGTAACCGACTAAGGAAAAATGAAATGTAATTGTCTTAAAGCAGCTTCTTAAGATTTTCCTCGCCTGAAAATGTTATCCGTTTTATAAATTATCAATAATAAAACAGGAATCATACGGCTTTTGGAAAGAGAATTATCAGGGGATCCATGAAAGCACTTTAGTAAGGTTTTATGCACTTCAATTGCAGTTGAATAAAATTTTTCAACCTAGAGGTAATTAAAATAAGTTTTGTTCAGTCCGTATTGCTCTAAATTCTAAAGACAGAAAGTTTTATTCAAGTAAATTTTTTGGTTCCTACAAAAGATATTTTACGTTGGTGTAATGTATCTTCTTCATCACGTTTTTGTCCGCAAAAACCATATTCCGTTCTTGTTAAGAAGGAACCCTATTGGCTCAAAAGGGCCTTTTTATTGTTTGTTCAAATATTTTATGCATTTGTGTGTGGATTTGCAAAGGCTTTTTTTGACCAATTTTAATCAAGTCAGGGAATTATATGATTTTCCAAAAACAGTGTTCAATATTTTAAAGTGTTGCAATATTAATTTTTAGTTTATTATAACTAACCTATATAAAATATAGGTTTTAATTAATTATTGTATACAAAAGCTTTAATGACGTTTATCGCATTTTTCTCCGTTTATAAACTATCAAATGCTTGAAAATGGTGAAAAGACCATATTTTTATATATTTAATTTCTATTAAGTTTTTCATTTTCATTATATATCAAGCGTAGTGGAGATTATGTGGTTGATCAGGTCTAAAATAAATAACGTATTCATTTAATTTATCTATATCTTCTATCACACTTATCTAAATCAATAGTACATTACTTTTCAATTTAATTAAATATTAAGATAATTAAATTTCTTAAATATAGTGATGTGTGTTCAATTACAGCACTTATATCCCTCAAATAGTTGAAATGGCAAAAACTAAACTTGTATGAAAATTTATTTGATCAAATATTTAGTTATAATTTCAGTTGTGATGTTTCAGTAACTAAAACATAAATGACATATTTGTATGTATGTTATATGGTGTTTATGGTAATATGGTGGTTTACCACCACTATGCTGTTACATTATATAGAATGTATCCATAATATTTTAATGAAATGTTTTTTAAAAATATTGGAAATTTTTTTTACATTTTCTTAATTTATAAACTATAAAATGAATAAAAAGTGAGCAAATTAATTCAGGCTTTTTGAATCGTAGTTTAAGTAAATTACAAGTAATCAAAATTGTACATATCATTAAATTCAAACTATAGTAAAAATTATGTGGATGATATACAACGATAAATCGAGAATCTGTCTTAATTGTAATTAAATTGACTTGTACAAATAATAAAATCTTGACTAATAAAAATCTAACAAGTACCTGATCCGTTTGAGTTGGGTTCCACAGAAATATTGTATTTCCTCCTCTATGTGGGCCATTAGTAAAATAAAACTGAGTTAGGTACAATCTATATTCCCTAAAACATCATGATTAATTTATAGTTTTGACATTAATTATATGTGTACGCTAATTGTGTCCCCACATTTATTAGTTTTCTTGTAAATTCTATTGAAGCATACAATAAATGTTTGTTTCAATTCAAAATATTGTTAATATGGTTTTTCTGAGAAACCTTCAAGATACATGAAAATTAATTTAAAAAGTGTATTGTTTCAATTGATAGCTAAAAACTATATGTATTGAATTATATTAATGCAAACTATATTGCAGGGTATTGCAATAAATAAATAAATAAATATATATATATATATATATATATATATATATATATATATTTATTTATTTATTTATTAATATATATATATATTTATTAATATATATATATATATTTATTTATTTTCGATTATATTGGTAGAGGTTTTGTTTATGGATTTCTTCAGAACGTAGTCTAAGTATGTCCTTGTATTTACACTCGGATAAATTTATTCCTCCCATACTATATTTATTTCCATTTTGTATTTTATTTTTTAGCTCACTAAAATAGTCAAATTGTAATATGGGAATTAAAATGTGCTATATTAAAAAAATTAATATGGGAAATACACAAGAAACTTGATGCACAACAAACTTTGCTATTTTGATACAATAACAACGTTTTTTTATACATAAATAACTGAGCGATACACGAAAACTATTATTATCTGATACGCATCTAGGATTATATTTTTGGAGATTGATACTTTTCCACAGTTTAGTTATATTATAACAATATTTTACAGTCATGAACTTAAACAATATTTATATTTAATCTTTTTGTTTTTATAAGGAAGAGCTACGTATTACACAATCTTGAAATAAGTACGAATGCTATAAACAAAGACTAAACGTTTTATATGAAATAAATCCCTTGAAACATATAATAATAAAGTTTTTTTTTAATTTTAATTGATCAGTTTTATGAGAAAATATAAAATTGAAGTGACATATAAGTTTTAGGTTTAGCAATAAGTTGGTTTCTCATATGGAACACTTTATATAAACATACCACATTTTATTTTTTAATTATGTAACATTCTCGTGTACTTTTAATTATAATGCAGTTCAGCATATCAATATACTGGGGAAGTGAGTTGGCTTTTTCGCAAGATAAAATTCGTATACAACATTGCTGCTAGGTAAAAAGATGACGGGAATTTTAGAAATGTAATAGTTTAAATTATACTTACTCAGTGGTACCCATCTTAATCCTCTAAAGACCACATTTAGAGTACATTTGGCGCCAATTGAAAGAGTGCGGATACTGGTGAAATATTTGCATATAAACACAAACGTAACACATTAAGAGTTGTAAGCAACAAGAGATAAACTGAATAATAACAGTGGCAACATTGATCCTGTCCCTGTTTTCCATTGACACGTCAACCCATCTCTATAACATCGACCATCATACTTAGTATTCTGTAAAGTCAGACTTATAGGAGATTTATCTGAAGTCGCAGATGTAACAACTTAGTAACAAGTGTGAACACGCGGTTAACATGGCAACCATTTCCTTAAAGATCTCGTCTATGTCATCCATAAAAACAATCGGATTTTACACTCCTCAAACTTAAAAACAATCGTTTCATTTGTAATTTTGGATTTTAAAATCATACAAATATTTTATTTATTCAAAGAATACAAACAATCTATTTATAGTAATAATATTTTGAACTCATAATTATTTATGAACCAATTTATGAAGCAATATAGTTTTCCTCCCTTTTTACACACTAGCAATTCAAGCTTCATGATTTGTTCTAAATACATTCTTGGCGCATTGACATTGACATTTTTATGACATGTTTATGTGTGACATTGACATGAAATACTATTTCTTTCTGTTAATAGCATATATTTCTTGACAATATTATTTCAAATAGTGTATTTTCATACTCTCTCACCTTACTGAAAAGTTCATGGTCTGTTGATTTTTGCCTGAGCTTCTTGACTAAACTTTTTTTATTACTTATACCAAACGATTCTTTGTTTCTTCAATGAAATAACTGTGCTGGTGAACTAACTTCACTTGTTTAAGTATTTTCCTAAAGCAAATTAAGCATTTTTGAAGTCGGGAATTTTGCCAGTCTCTAGAAACAAGTCTCGTTTTCTCGAAGCATTAATTCTGATTTTTATGATTTTTCAAAATAAATCGAAAAACAAGAACGCTGTGAAAATAACAGTTTATGGTTGCTAACAAATCCAACGTCGGAAATAATGTAATTCTCTTTAGGGACAGTTATGCTAAGGAAATCTCTTAATACTCACAATATAAATCATCCAGCAGAACAAATGTTTTTGTTTGTACTAATGATAATTCCACTTGAGAAATTGTTTAAAAAATTCAAGTGACGTGCCCAAGAAATGAAAACAATAACGTTTTTGCTGTACTATTTACTGGCTCAAGTGATTTGTCAAGGTGTTTGTTAAGACACTAAGAACCGACTGCAGTGCAGGTAAGTGTGAAAAAATAGTGTAGTGGTTTCTCTATACTGACAAACCAGTCGCAGGGTTGCTATATTAAATAAGAACTAGAGCGTTTAAACAAAAAACTGGATTATCCTGCAGGAAAGTTTTTTAAGTTGATTATATTGCTTGGGCTTCAAATTACACACTATAATAGAGACAGTCTCCATCTCAACAGAATGGGAAGAGAATTCTCCCCATATGGATTCTGGAAGCAATATCGTCTTTTGGTCTTGTGGAGCGACAATGGTACATCTCATATTCGGATGGTCACTCTGAAGAGTCCGGTCCGTCTGAAAGTAGTGGATTCCCCCAATGTGGAGGGCACATCATCGTCTTGGCTCTTTCCGTCATTTTCCCTTCAATCTGCGCTGGAATTCCCTCTTTGCCACCCCCAACCAATGCACTGCCGTGCATTAAGTTGGTACTCAGATCGCTGTGGAGACGTTGATTACTGCTGAGGACGTCTTGAGGATTAATGCAGAGAGCCAGTAGCTTGAGAATGATTCTTGTTCATGACCTAATATGTAGTCTGCCCGCACATTGCTCTACACGAGGGTGGCTACCAGTGAAGTTGATCTACAATTAGTATAGGTGGTGTTTGTTACAAACCTGTAATTATATAAAGGATACAATATACAAGACTAAGGTCTATAGATAGATTAAATACTGTTAATCTGTGTGGTTCAAACTTCGCTGAACGTTGTTGTAAGGTCTTGCATCTCAATATTCAGTATATTATGGGAAACCTGATTGCCTTCAGAGCTTACTTTAAAATGAGGACCTTCACGTTCTAACAATAACAGAGCGTGGGCAGTGAAGTCATGAAACAAATCATAAGAAATGTAATAAATTCAGCTTTGTTGGTTGCCACTAAGTCATGCGATGTTGTTGAAGTCAAATTAAACATAAAATTATAGAATTAAATTCCTTTTCTGAGAAATACAAGGTTCTAAATTTTACTTTTTATCTAATTTAGAGATAGGTATGGTGTGTATCGTCAAACGAGAGGCAATAATAAAGAGCACCCACGAAATGAACGAATGAATGTTTATTCCAGCAACTGTACATTAAATACACTTACAAATTACAATAGTAATGCAATAAACAGAGTTATTTTTAAATAAATAGTTTTACTAGTTGTCTATCTAAGATATAACTTATATAATTAATAAGGAATAAAGCCTGCATGGGCATGAAATGCTCGTTATTTCATGTGTTCTTCATGAAAAATCAAACTTTCATAATTGCTAGAGACATTAATATTTATTTTTTCGTATATTAAACTGGACAAACTGAGATGCAGGACCTGCTAGACACTACCAACTTTAAGTAGCTCTTTAAGCAGCTTGTAAACTTCCTTACTGTAGAAAATCCTGCTACAGTCCACCAATCACTGCTGGTCTGCGGCAAGGCTGGCTGGCATTGTTGAGGATGACATAAATGCATATGTTTTGGGTCTGGGTAATTAATCCATTTCATTAATTTTGGAGTTAGAAATGCACATTCACTCAAAGATATAACTTGATTGTAGCTTTTTTCAACTATTATGAGAATAGTTACAGCATTAAGTTAATTACATATAAATCTCATTGATCTAGTTACTCACGATCGGATTATGGCAACAAGATAACATCTCTGATCTCATTTTGGACCTGATTACATTATGCTTATCCATTGCTACACGGTATCTTGGTTCCGGTATCTATTACAGTCCGTGATTTAACCTCGAACATAGATGTAGTAGCTTCCCTTTTATTGTTTTTGCTAATAGAGTTTAATTTCATACTAAATCCTGCAAGTGTTTTAGGGAATAAATGTTTTACTTGTCAGAATTTAAATATTAATATTTAGCGTCACTAATGATTTTGGTTCAGCTTCTATGGAAGGCGAACATAATACTTTTGTTACTAAAACCTGCAACAGTTTAGTGTGTACATATTAATTTTCCAGAATTTAAATAATAATATTAAGCATCACTAAAGGGTTTTCCTTAATTCATAGGGAAGGGGAACGTAATAAACTTACACCAGCGTTGCTTATCTCTGAACCCGTAGCCCACTTAAATATTCCATACATCTGTTTGTACAGGGTGCTGCCTTACTTCTTATTAAGTAGGGAGTCATAGGACACAATAGATGATGCCGCAGCAGTTTACGTGCAGTTTAATTATTTTGTGTATGTTTTTAATTAAGGTCTTTATTCAGTTTAACACTTTAACACAAAAAGAATTCGAAAATATTGAAAGCCCAATTAAAAGGATGGGTAAAAACAGTCATTGAAGTTTCAAAGAATAGGTTGAATTATTTACATGAAAAGTTAAAAATGAATAGTAAAAAATTATTGCAATAAATATACGCCAAGGTAATTAATATAAGTTGAAACTATTTTACATGATATTTACATGATATCATTTTTCTAAATATAAATAGTAAGTTGAAAAGGGTGTTTACTTTATATAAGAGAGTTGTGCCTATGGTGGCTTATTTACCTAGAAAAGAATCTTGAGAATATCCTTTAAGGAGTTTGGTATTTTACCTTCCCATAACTGTATATTTGCAAGACCATAATTTATGCAAAATTGAATACTATAAATGTAATATATGGTGCAGTTATACACCAACACAATATACGGGCCGTGTGAACCTGCGAAAAGGTCGATCATTTCAATGCAATAGTTCTCTTGCGTTGTCTGTTCTCCCTACCAGATTGGTCACATATCGTCAATTGAGTTGGTGGAAAGGCACGTCCTTAGAACCATTGGTGTAAACTTTGGGTATCAGTAATGAGAGGTTCACTTGGAGGTGATGTCAAATCTGTATCATCTCACCCCTCTATCAGCTCGAAGAACCATCATTGATTTGGTCTTCCTGTATAAGGTCCTGAACGGGAGGTCGAATGCACAGCCATTCTACACATGATAGATCTGCATGTACCTCATCGCAATGGTTGCAGTGTTCAGGTGTTTGCTAAAAATCACCACCGCACCAACTAGTCATATCACAGCCGAGGATGTTTGGAACTGGTAACGGAGTATGTTCTAATGTGTACTTCTTTAATCAGTCGCTTCGCACTTTAAGGAGGGATCTCCGTGCAGTTTTCTCAAGACCAACATCACCCTAAATGAAGTGCTTTGCGGTGGATGGTGCTAGGTAATGCTTCAGTTTCAGTGATATCATGTTGTTGTTGTACCCCCCCCCCTACCC
The DNA here is from genome assembly GCF_021130785.1 of Homalodisca vitripennis. Classification (NCBI taxonomy): domain Eukaryota; kingdom Metazoa; phylum Arthropoda; class Insecta; order Hemiptera; family Cicadellidae; genus Homalodisca; species Homalodisca vitripennis. The sequence continues at coordinate 102,876,478 of NC_060215.1, forward strand.
GGGAGAGCATAATTATTATTGTGCACCGAAGGTCAGATTGCCATTGCTTTATTGCTTTATTTTTCCGTTAATTTGTTTTTTTAACTGTTACTGTCATTATCAGTTACTTATTGTAATAAATTATTGTTGTTACTACTATTATTGCTTTTTATCTGGGTTATTGTTGTTGTTACGAAGTAGTTATTTTTATGAATTTTGGTTTTGTTGCTATATTATTGTTTAAAATTGTTATTGTTATTGGTATTCTCGTTGTTATCACTTTTATTGTTATTAACACATAGATATTAATATAAATTTTTTGTTGTTCCTATTGTTGATAGATTACATCGTTAATTGTTTTTATTTACGTATAACCTTCTACTTGGTTAGACTACTTACATGATACCGATTTTAAATGGTGTATTGCCGTATAAATAAACATCACTCAACTCTGGCTGGTGGAATTTTTAAGAATTAGGGCGCCAGATTATTTTTTGAACACGCTAATAAGTAAAGAAACATTTTTTTAAAGTCCCTCTTTAAAAAAATAAGAGAGCATTTAGTTCAAGGATGCTTCAACTCAGTTGGGGAGTACTTTTGCCTAATTTTCTTTTGAATCACACACACACTCAATATTTATTATTGAAATTGAACCTTTGCATTCACGTTACAAGCGAACGACCATAAATATGATTGATTGATTAATTATTTTTTAGTGCTACTTCTACTAAGTCATTATTGCGATAATGCTAAGAAACCACAAACATGTGAATTATACTGTTACGTTTATAAAAATCTTTTAATTTTTAGGAAGAAAATTGGCAACTTATGTCTGTAACTATCGAGTTTGCGCAGCCCACATCGAGCAAAAATACCCTGAATATGTTATTGCCATAAATGGTGTGGTTTGATGTTACCTTATAAAAAAATACATTTGATATTGTAATTGTTGCTTATTAAATATGCTACATTATAATATATCATTTGCGATTAATAAAGCATAATGTGTGCAAACAAGTCACCTATAAGTATAGATTATTTATAATCATTCGATTAAATATGTAAAAAGAAAGATTCCCCATAGAAAATAGATTACAAATTAAATTTTTTGTATACTCAAAGTAAAGTACTAACCATAATAAAGGTTCAATGTTAAGTTAAAAAAATATATTTTGGTTAAATTACTGAGAGGTTTTAACAAAAGCAATAACAAAGAGTATAATTTGTAAATTAATTTATATATAATCATTTAATAATCCGATTAAATGGTTTTAATGTATAGTGCAGCTCTAATTTAGTTATACTTTTAGTAACATATTTTTATTTTTGTATTAAAATGTGTTTCTAATTATAGTTCTATCATTTTCCTGAAGTACTCATTAAAGTGCTACTTTTTAATCAAGCGTTCATTTGAATTTTCATTGAATAACTTTAATAAAACTTAAGTAGAGACATAAACTTATAGGGATTGATCTTAACTGGTGGAATGTATTGATGGCTACATAAGTCTATAAAATCACTTTCATTTCCTCCTTTTAGTTTGACATCTTCTACCCCTTACCGAAATATTATGTCATCCTAAGTTTGTTTTTCACTTATTTGTCAATCAATGTCATTGTCACTCTGTACAGGTGTAGGATGACGCAGGTGTCAATTCGTTCCGTGGGAGGGACGTATATTACATGATATCATATTAAATATACACCTGTTTGAATAGACATTATTGTCATATTATTACACACACTTACAATTGGATAATGCAGTTGCAAATTGGATAATGCAGGCTTACTTTTGAATCCTTTTTGTTTCAAAATACCTCTAACATCCAAGAAGACCTCTATACGCACCTCCAGATATATAAATTCTAAATGTTAAAAAAGTTATTTTGAAAGCGTTATTTAGAAAACATTTCTTTATTTTTAACAATTTATATAATTTTGATGCTTTTCTACTCTCAAGCTGAGACAGTAGTTTACGGAAACAATTATACATTGTCTTAGGTACATCGTGTTGAACAGTTGAAGTTCATATGATTAAACTTTTATTATACATTCCAGACTTTCGTAATGATAATATAGTCATATCTTTTTAGTGACACCTTTTATTAGGGAAATACAATGGAAAATTAAAAACGCCATGTTTTTTTAATTTTCATCTTAAAAATAGTTGTTCTGAGATCACGTAATGAAATATAATATTTACTTTAAAATGACTCAAATAAATGATCAGATATATTGCGATTTTTGCAGTACTTATGGAAATAAAAACTTTTAATTAGATATAAGTTTTTAGAAAGATAACACTCAAGGTCATAAATAATGTTGGAACAAAGCATTTAGCAAATTATTATTGTTTCCGATTTGTATGAACGTTGTTACGAAACAAATGCATATAATTTAAAACAAAGTTTGTTTTTTAGTTACATATTACTTAAGCTCTTAAGGTTGAGTACATAAGTTTCGACCTGCTTCTGGAGGGAGGAGGTGTTCTATCGGGTTCTAACCGCGACTGCTTTCTCAGCAGTGCTATTCACTTCTCAAGTGTTCCTTTTATTACCACTCAATGGAGTTAAATTCTATTTTAGACGAAACGTAGTTTTCCAAACGTAACAGTACGGTTTTAAATGGTTCAAACCAGATTTGATTATAATGCATTATATAGGCTATGGAATAATTACTACTTTGTTGGTAAATTACTCGGAATGTCTTTATTTTATTCAGGGTACTAGACCGGAATATGAAAGAGTTACCGAACTACAAAGAATAGAATTAAACATGAATTATTTGTCATTTCTATATTATTTATTATTTGTTTCATATTTATTTATTAGAATTCTATATCGACATAAAATATGTTTCGTAACAGCACAGAAAACTTTATAGCAATTACTCTCTGTTAAAAGATGTACTTACAAGAGTCCACTAAGCAAAATTGAGACCTAGTAAATTTTAGGTTTCCATACAACTGAATATGAAGTAGTTGGATTTAAAAACTGACACTAAAAGAATATCACGCATATTTTCATCTTTAGTGCAACATTATATGAGTGGCGACAGGTTTTGGATACAGGAGATAAAATACTATTACACTGAAATACACATCGTTTTATAGTGAACTGCTTGAAAAAAAATACAGACTCTTATAAAACTTCCTGATAAACAATGTTTTACGCCCCTGATACTGCAATATTACTAGACTATCAAGATAGCTTTCTCGTAAAAACATCTTATACAATTTAAGACATAAGAGAACCCATCTTTGATTCCACTTCTGACAAAGTCACGTAAATGTCTGTTATCCACCAGAGGTTATAAAAACATTAAATTACATTTGTAACTAAATTACTTTAGCAGCTCTTAATGTGAAAATAATTTTCATCGAAATGATTTAATATTTTAAACCCGTTCCTTAGTGAGCAAGTAAGAATTCAAATTTTTGTACAAATACCCATGTAAATTCTATTTGTAGATACATAAATGTTGGTATTGTGTAGACAGATAAAAATCTACAACGGGTTGCAGACAAGCGTGTTGTCAGTACTAACATTTCATTGTTAGTTTACTTAATTACTCCTCGTATCGTACAACCAAAATATGAGGATAATATGCGTAGCAGTGCATTGTTATATCTGTTTAGACATATATTTTTTTAAACACCGTTTTAGTTAAAAGTAAAGTATACTACATTTGAATATTGATATACAATTTTGATTTGTAATCCATATATATAACATATTTAAAAATCAACCTTCAAGTAGCATTAGCTTAAATTTCATAAAAGCATTTTTATATATAAGATAATATATATTGATGGTATTTATGTACTACTTAATCACCAACGCCCTAAACTGAACTGAACTAGCTTCATCTTGGACACAATAATTTATAATATACTTGTGAACAGAGGACTGGTGATTTAAATAATAAGATAACCACCAACGGCCTCAATTCTATCTATATTTCCCTCTCTGGACAGTGACGGTCTCCTCCTTCTTCCTTTTGTTTATAATGATTTATTATATCACGTGAAATGTTTGTGATTTAATGTAGTCACTTTAGGTTATATTTTATCAGGATCAAATAAAAATGGCTTAAGATAAAAATGAATGAAATTGATTTTGTTAAGAAAACAATACTTACAATCACGAATTTAAAATGATGTATTACAGATACTAACACACATAAATATTTGTACTGGTTACTTGTTGCGCCATGATTACCAGTATCCAATACATAGACTTAAACTATACGAGGAAGGAGCTTATTACTCCGCTATAAAACTTTTCAATGCCGTTCCAACGCATCAGAAGCGTGAATGCAGGGTAAGATCTTGCAGGGCTTCCCTCAGCCACCACCTCATAAGCAAGGCGTTTTACTCCGTAGTTTAATTTTTAAATTATGGATAATTAGTTTGTTTCTGTTTGATATTTCACAGATCTTTTAGTATGTTCGTAGTATGTAGTTCGTAGATTTTTAAAGTGTAAGGTCACTGTATGTTCCAGATACATCTTAAATAATGAGTGACGATTCACACGTTTATTTCATGTTTTTACATGTATTTTAAACACATGTGAAGCTAATAATTAAATAAAAAATAATAATACGCGCACACGTCTTCCATTTTAGAACCTTGCGTTAGTGTAAACAATGCATTGTGAGGTTTCAGGTAATTTCTCTCTATTTACCTTCCTGGAAGATTTCGTAAAGGAAGAGTTAATTAAATTTTTAAATAACAAAATAATGTTTAATTGACTAACTTCATGGACTTTATTAACAGCAATAGGCTATCAAATAAAATATTCTTAAACTAATCTGAAACTATAGGATGCTTCCTATATTGTTTAATAATTTATAGGAATATTTATATTTATAATAAGATAATTGTAAATTTTTAATATAAATGAATTGTAAGAATTGTGATCCTTCCAGCAGTGCAGAGTATCTTTGTTGATTCGGGTTCGAGGAATGCCTAGAAGCTCCCTTTTGTCTCTAGGTATTGACCATAAGATACAGGTCTGGGTTGGATAGGTACCCTCCAGTTCAGACATTTTGATTCGCCAACGTTAGGTTGATTGGATGGTGGGAGGTACTTCGAGAGCCTTCCGGTTGATTCAAGTGGGTTTTCAGGAGAGTCTTTGCTGTGTGCTCAGAGAGAGAAGTTCGTGCTAGAAGTGATTAGCCTACTCTTGCCGTGTAGATATTTCGGTAGGAAGGTTGAGTTTAAATTTAAATTCTTTTCAAAATTTAAAGTTTGAATTTACAATTAATTAATCAATAACAGTTATTTCAGTTTGTGAAGTCATCTGGAAATGTGTGAGGTAGTGTGAAAAGATAGAATTTAACATTTTAAATAGAAAATTGCTTGATGGTATTTTCCTGTTCAAGTTGGTTAAATCAGGAATAGCCTGCTGATATAGAATATTTATTTGATTTTCTGAGATTCTGTATATATATATATATATATATCTTAAAAGTTCCTAAATTTAATATTCAAAGGCAAGCAGATTATTCTGGGTAATTCGATAATCCTGTAAATTGGAAATTAACTGGAAATAAGTACTTAGTAATTGATACAACTTTGAGTTTAACTGGTTGGACACTGTCTTTGTTCCTATATTAAATATTAATATTACCTTAAATTGTTTGATTTTTATTTTGAGAAGAAGTCTTATTTTATTATTTGTTTCATTTTATATTTGAAGAAGATTATTTTATTTTAAACATTTAATTAAGATATTTATTTTGAGTTTGTGTTGAAAGTATTAACACTGAGAACTTGAAGGACACAATAATTGAATTATTTGATTGATTGTTAATTTTAAGACTGGACATGTGAACATTGGATGGCTTATAAATAAGAAATAGTGAGAATAAATTAAAAGTAAAAAAGATAGCTTGGCGTTGCTCTATTAATGGTGTTGATTACAATATTAAAATTGCTATTAATTTATACTGAGTATAATTATTGGATTCCATTGGAACTTGTGCATTGTTAAAATAAAGGGTTATTAGTTTACAACTCACTTGATCGATCTTATACTAAAACAAAAAGGTTGTAATTGGTTTATAGAAATTAACCTCCCTATAGACACGTTACAGAAACATAACTGTTGTTTCAAGTCAAATCCAGTGTTGTAAATAAATGTACTAAATTACATAAAATAAAGTTAAATTTTGTGATCGTATATTTACATATAACATATTAGATGAAAACCATCAGGGATCTCAATTTGTATATGTATATCCATTTCGAGTTTTTTATTATCTTCCAAATTTTCACTTAGATCATCTTTCTAATTTGGTAGAGGGGCAAAATATCAACATCCCTAGAAACATTAAAATAATATTACAACTATTTAGAATATTTTGACTGTCCAAGCTAAGGGTTATTTCAGTTTCTCTCGGTCACAAATCATGAGCCAGCGCCTCCAAGATGTGTTCTTTTTCAATAACAGTGTCCTTTTTGTGATGCCTGTGTGAAGTACGTCACTGTATTAAGTATTATTTGTTAGAGGCGTTGTCAAAATTTCGTAGACATCGTGTAACATTGATGGATGTCGCCAGATCATTTGACATTCTGAGGTTTACCTAGTTTATACTCTGTCTATAGCGAATTGTAACACCTCGGTATGGATTTAAAATTTGTCTCAGAACTAAAGAAGATTGACGAATGCATTCAATCGCTCGAAAAATTTTTTAAGCAAGAAAATGTTACTTATATTTTTTTAAGCATACATTTATCACAACGATTTACTTAGTAAAGTTTTGTTATATTTGACATCCCTCTGAATTTCAGTGCTAAGAATGGGCAAAGGTGGATATTTCCAAAGTTAGTTACGGTTTTTTTATGCTACCGTGTATAACTGTATATTGGTTACTCACTGTAAGGCTATCACCTTTCTTGGCTATGGGTGGCAAAGCTTATACAAATTATCTTTACAACGTGCCCATATTCGGACAAGATTATAAGCTAATAACCTGGGCTCGTAAAATACCTTGATCGTATCGGTGAAGATCAGCTGTTTCCAAAACTCCCAGAGCTTTATTTAAAAACGGTAACACTTATATTTTACGGACGTTTGGAACCTAAGATGAGGCTTCATGTTACTCCCTCAACTGCACAAGCTAATAGTCTTTCATGTGGAGCTTCATGCCCGGACTACATTCAGTTCACTCACGCTTCATTCAACTGGCTCTAAGACATTAACTGTACAACTTAAAGGAATACATTTTAATGCCTCATTCTAAAATAGTATAAATTTGCCAGAATCTGCCTTTTTCATGATAATAACATGCTAAATAACTCACAAATGTCTCATGAGACTTCGGAATGTTTATGATACACTGTAACAGTGGCTTTTACTAATGCTGGTTGGAATAGAATGTTCGATACACAAGGACGTAGTAAGCGTGACGCGTATTGCGAATCAACCAATATTTAGTGTCTAATTGAAATTCTGTTTTGTTTATCTGGGGCTTCAATATTTTACGTAAAGAAATATCATCAAATAATTTCTGAGACATATATGTGAACTTCAGTAGGTAAAATAAACTGAATTCCAGATCCGAAGGCTTTTTGGTGTTATATTAACTATCCACTGTGAAATATCCTGCATGTGTGGGAATTACAGTATTTAAGAGGAATCAATAATTTTGGATAACGACGTCTATTTTGTCTTTTCCTTTTTGTTCTTTTCATGTTCCTCTATGTATGTTTCCTTTGCTCTTTAATCCTACTCGTTTTGCCGAATGTAAGCAATGATCCAAGTTAATGTTGTCGAGATCTAACATTTGATACTTTGCTAAAAATATCATGATAATTAATCATGACTAAATGCTTTATTGATAGGTTCAGTAGTTACTTTTAAAAAGTAAAAACATCATAAATAAATTTAATGCTACATAAAACACTTATATATTGACTTTAATAACATTTATTACGTAATTTTTCATATAAAGATGTCATGTAAATAGTTTTATGTAGTTCAGCAGTCAGTTATGTACTTAATTAATTGTCCTGTCAAACACAGTAAATACAGCTCAATAAAGGTTTTCCATGTGTTCTATCAAAGCACAACAGTCACTTCTGGAATATTTTACTAATAGGAAACTACCACACAACGTCTATACGAGCCCTGTACAAGCTCTATAAAATGTATAACATTTCAAACTCGACAAAATAAGTCTTGAGTAAGTCTGTGAAATTCACCGCAACTCTCGTAGACCAATGCTTGTGTAAGTTAATTATGTTCCCCGTCCGCAGAAGCTTAGTCAAAATCTTTAATGGTGGTAAATATTATTTAATTCATTCTGGTAAATGAAAAATTGACGCATTAAACTGTTTCAGGTTTTAGAAATACAGATCACGCTGTTAGTAAAAACAATGGAAGGAAAACTGATACATCTATGTTCTAGGTTAAATCAAGTTCTGCAATAGATACCGGAACCAAGACGCCGTTTGGCACAATGGCTAGGAATAATGTGATTAAGTCCAAGTTCAGATCAGAGGGGGTATCTTGTTGACATAATCTAATCACGAGCTACTAGATCTTGATGAGATTTGGGTATAATTAACTTAACGCTATAACTATTTTTATAACCGTTGAATGAACTTTTTGTTAAACAAAAAGTCCTTATTAATAATTTTAGGAGTCAGCAATAAAGTAGCACCAGACGTAATGTCTACGCGTATTTAATATCTGTTCCATTTCAACAGGTATTTTGGCTTTCAAAATAGGACTATTTAAAAAAATAACATTAATAAATTGTCTTCAGCATTTTCGTGCTAAGTGACGGACATAAATAATAGACCTCACCGTTCACCGAATCATCACATTATTACCCCTCCAATACATCTTATCTCGATGCAAGTTACTTTATGTACTTCATTATAGTTTATTCATTTCAAAGCACTCCAGAAGGATAAGAAGACAACCATTATAAGATACAAGCAAATAAAGTTCCGAAATTATGCCCACTGAAGAATCATTAAATGTTTCTCTCGAAAAGGCATAGAATAATATGCCTTAGTGCGAATAAGGGATCAATGCAATTAAAATGTTCTTACATTTTTATAGCTCTGACATTTTATCATAGATTGTTTTAAAGTTTTCAGTTACTATATAATTTTCTTAATACAATTACGTTTTGATAAAACATACTATCTCAAGAACCACATTTCTACACTCCATCGTATCTCGCCTTTTCTTAATGAAATATACTTGTATCTTAGTTTCGAAATAAATTTTAGAAGCAAAATGTTGCATACCACTCCTTAAAGTGTGTGACGTAGATAACAAGAAACATCATTTCTGCATTATATTCATTGGTTCTACTCGTTCCAGTGTTGCTGGGTACATGTTACTAGAATGAGTTCAAGTTCCCACTTCGCTTTACTCTCACAAATCTTATTAGAGCTTTTTCTTATTGATTACTCATCCAATGACTGTGTACGGAGTGGTGTAGCGTGTAACTTTATATTAGTACTTGATATCGAAGAACATCTGACAAGAGTGACTGCATGTGTAACGTCTGACATACCCAGCACAAGCTGCTAAAGAAACAATGCCGTAGAACTTGACTGTAGTGAATGTGATTCCGTAACCTCTAGTAGAGACACATGTCCCATTAAAAATACATGTATTTAAAACTAAAATTCCTCTGAAATAAAAATTGCTTGAAACTTTATAATGAACGTGAATCACTACGAAAACCAGTGATTAACAGATAAATAGGAAACAATTTTCCCATAACGTCTTATTAAAATTTGCAGTGGCATTTTTCTAAACATTCTATCACTAAGAAACATTTTAAATAAGAATAATATTTATTTTGCTGAATATTATACCAATAATTCGTTGAATATTTTGGTATATTTTAGATTTGTTTCTCTTTTTCCACTATACTTTATTCATTATTTGACTTCAAGAATTAAGAATCGTTACTGTAGTATAAAAGATTAGGAAAATATTTCAAAAATATCAAATTTCATGAAACCAGTGGTTGTCACATGCTAGCTTGCCTAACGTATGCAAAAAATATTTAAAAATACATAATCTTTAAGAAAACTGTATTGGGCATTAAACTTTAAGGAAATTGTAAGCACATTGCTGCCTTATTCGCACTATCGCATGCGAATCTCTGATTTCTTTTTAAGTTACAGGCATCGACATTCCTTAGTATGGTGTGGCGAAGAAGACCTAGCAGTCAATCCTTCAAAGACATTCATGGTGCCATTTACCAATAACAGGAAGCCGGACATATCACTGCCAGTTATCTATTGGAGCCAAATACAGGTAAGCAGGAAGTTAAAATACGTAACAGTCAAAATGGATGGTAAACTCCCCTGGAATATCTGAAATATATAATTTGCCGACCTCAGACTACGTTGATAAATGGTGAGACTTGCTGTAGGATTCAAATGGGGGCTGTGACCCAGTATGTCATACACCAGGATAATATGACCGATTATGGTGAATGGTTCAGTAGTATGGTAAGTTCAACGGGCGACTGCCACTAAAAGCCTGTATAGGGTTCAACGGTTAACTTGCTTGAGAAACATCTGGCCGCTGCTATGGAAGTAGTGCTAAGCCTTCCAGCTCTTGACGTAATTGTGGCAATAGAGACTAGGATGGCTGCCTACAGACTGCAGTGCAAGGGACTAACTGGTCGTTTTATAAACAACAAAAATATAGGGAAAGACTGAAGGAAACTTTCATGCAAAGCGGTTTCTTAATTGACCATCAAAGAAAATTGCAACAGCTGCTCTTAAAATGAGTAAAACGGAGATCCGTAAGATGCCATTACAGGATATATGCCTGATATTAGACGGTAGAGATATATACCGGTATATATCTTATCTATACCGATATTCGGTATAGATGAGAAGAATATACTTCAAAGCCACTTTAACAGAATAGGTACCCTTGCTCAGGAAACCCTTTGCAGGAAGTGTGGCGAGGCTTATGAAACAACTAAGCACGTCATATTCGAATGTCCTGCATTAAAGAGCAAACACTCAAGCTCACGTGACTTACTTAAGCGAAAAGGGGTGGGAGTAGTAAGTATTGTACAGAATATCTCATGGTGTTTTAAAGGCATGGAATTTGACACAGCTTAACCTGAAAGAGGGTGCACAATAAACCCCCACTGACTGAGAGGTAATTACCAAACCTAGGAAACTTTGCCCTCTGTTATTAATAGACAAAAACATCCTTACTGCATTTATAACTAGAGAATATTTTCATGTGATGATTTCGTTTTGAAGTGCGTTTAAAAATGAAAAACTGTAACGAAGATGCACTACTATATCCAAATTCAAGTGATTTCTTTATCGAAAAAAGGGAAATTTCATTGTAAAAGCTGAACTTATTGTCCATTTATCATTTTTCCACATTTATTGAAATACTGGTATTGAACACGATTGGTAAGGAAATCAAAGTGCATTGCTGGAAATTTCGAAGAGAACGAAGTGGATATCGGTAAACGTTAGGTTTAGTTATGGAGAAGTTACAATGAATATCTGTTATTATTTTAGTTTTATTTAATTTAAGGAAATTTATTTATTACACTCTAACGAGTTTTAGTACTATAAGAGCTGGGATGCTGTCGGGCTATGATTGTAGGTTAAATGTTTTTCCCATCCTTTATTCATATATTAATGTTTCAGACCAAAGAGCAATGGAAAATGATAGTATAAAGTTTAATTCATCAAAGCATCCTGTTTGCTCCTTTTAAGTAATTTGCCAGACACTCGAGTCCGATTTCATTTGCTCCTGAAGTTATATCCTGAAATTAAAATATTAAAGGAACATTTCATTACTGAAATGGTGCCAGATTAACGAACTTAAAATAATTATGCCAACAGGGTAAATGATCGTTAACCGATGAGAAGATAGTCGGTTGGGCAGACGAAGTGACACACTTAAAAAAGTTAGCTTGCAACAGTCCAACGTTCGTGCGGGTAGAAACCTGTGAGTCCAGGATAAGCCGGTAAGTTTGAGATTGTATTTGTCTAGCTTGCATTACATTGAGACGCATATCAACGTTACAGATCCAATCCCAAGTATATAGTGTCGGTGAAATTTTAGACAGTAAATATGAATACGGTATTAAATAGTGAGTATAACTCATCTGAGAGGGTTGAGAAGGACTTTACGGGCGATTATATGGTACGCTCGAAATAATTAGTTCTCTGGAAAGTTGACTGACAGGTATACCGATACTTGTGTGACGGGCCCAATTGTACATAGTACAGTTGCTAGATATATTTATTGTAGTATAACATATAATAAATCTAATTATAACTTTAAATATGTTGATATACTGTATGTCTCAGAACTTTCTGGAATTAAGTGATCCTCTGGTAAAAGATAAAAAACTCATTTACTTTCAGAAAAGCATTAATTACATTGCAATATAACAACGTATAACTATATCTAACCCTCTAGCACCTAATCTAAATGCTTAGCAATACTAATCTAGAGTGAACATTTGATTAACATAGTATTTGATTATATTAAATACACTTTACGTGCAATTTGTTTGACGTAGATACATCTACATTATTGTTAATTACGTTAATTTAGCAATAAACAATTCTTACATTAATGAACAAGCTAAAATAATGTATAGATATTAAACATATTCCTTCTTACAATAAAAATTCAGAAATTATTTTTGTTAGAAAACGAAGAAAATACTGGAGTATATTAAAAATAACTAAAACATAATTAGAAATATAATAGAACATTTTATATTTAATATAGTGGAAATTCGTTCTCTAAACCATTGTGAGTGACCTTCGCCTACCTGTATTTTGAAAGAGACAGTTGCCTATGGGGTTATCAGTTCTTTGTTTTTAACTGTAATGATATGTCCAAAACATGGGAAGCTAATATAATGGGTCATCAACCTAAACAGGAAGATATTGTTATGTTTTTATATTGTTTCTTCTTGAATATCTTTATTGTGAAATGAACAGGAAAAGAGAACAGACTCAGTTCCTCAGAGCGAGTGGTGGAGTAAGTTACTAGTTTGTATGAACGCTGAATAATGTTACTTTGATAGCGCGTTACTCTGAATTTACAGATTGCTGAATGGTATGACTATTTCTTTTAACCATTTAAATATTGTTTTATTAAACTTAAAAACTTGTTCTGCATATACATAGAAATAAAATAGTTTTCAATCATTTTTATATTTGACTTTTGCTATAAAGTTGTTGCAGTTGTCTCGGTAACGCATTTAGTAGGTTCGGAATTCTAGATTTGGGTATTAATTTACCATACCTATTTTCATGACGTTAAACCGAAAAGTTTCTGCACCTTACATTGTAGCCCACATACAATACAATTTTAGATTCATCCCTAAAATAACGTCTCCTTAAATCAGTAAATATACCTAAAGATTTAAATGACATTAAATTATACAATTGAATGATAAACATATTTTCCGGAATGGATTTGTATTACCCATACTTATTATCGCTTTTTTATATTAGTATAGAGAGGTTATTCTTGAATCCATATCTTAAGATGACTTAAACCCTCAGCCTTGTACAGAGTTGCTGAGATCTATAACTACTTAGTTACTAGAACTTTAGAGTTGAATTTTATACCTAGTAAAGTATTACATAATTTCAGTACTCTTCAAACGTACAGATGGGTCAAGGGATCTGTGCGCCCGCGCAAGCTGACTGCCTTTATTTTGATATATTTTGACTGCTTTCCCTTAGAGCCCATTCTTCGGTATTCTCATAACCCAAGAGTCAAGAAATGGATTATTTAATAATTTATTCATTTGTCTCGTAGTTATATTCAAGTAAGAGAAGTTCTAATAATTCAGTTCTTTTAAATCAATCACACAATGACAGCGCGTAGTTGAGGTCAATGTTTGTTGGATGGCTAGTAGAGTCTCGACCGAACGCGCAAATCCCTTGGCTCATCTGTAAGAGGGCGGGCGCTTCCTCCTAGAGCATTTCTAAATTTACCAGAGGAAATGTTTCTAAATTAGCGGGCAGCACCACGACGTTTTTATAGTTTTGTAGCATTTTCAAGTATCATTTTATTGTTCTTAGAATGTTATGTAATGATTATTTAGAATTTTTAAATAACTGTTTCTATTATCCCAAACCGTTTACGTCTTGAGAAGTTGATTGTAGAAACAGCTGTAAAGTTATTATATTTTTCATAAAAGTTTAAAGTTATGGGCTAGGCACAATCAAAGAAGGAAGCTTTTTTTTAGAATTCCACTTCCATTTTGAGGAGGATGGAAGGATAAATACTATTTATGTGATTTAAAAACACATTTAATTCAATGTCTCCATGAGGAATAACAAAAAAGGTATCATCCTCATACTTCTACCAAATCTTTGGTTTGTAATAAGCTAAAGCCAAGGCTTTTTCTGAAATTCCTCGATACATATATGGGCGAAATTAGGAGACAGTGGAGAAACCATTGCCATCCCCTCATTTTGACGGTAAATTTCACTCTCTAACTAGAAATTATTGCATTGAGTGCACAGTTCTATAATTACTGGACCAGGAAGTTTAGTACTTTCCTTTAATTTTTGGTCTTGTTTGAGACGTGATTCAATGATTTAGAGAGTTTCTGGAACTAGTACATACTGGTCTTGGTAGATTTTTAAGGTCACAACTTACAAATTAGTCAGTTTCAACCAACTTCAGGGATTTTGACTTTTCTATAATATCCCTGTAGTTTTTGAAAAAAGAGCCAGTTATCTCCTACCAATGGCGTTACAATGCACCTCTTCTAAATATAAAATACCACTCTAGCTAATTTTACATTTGTCCCGCATTGTTGGTGCTGCACGTCGCGATATCGCATCGGTTGGCTGTCTGCAGAAAGTCCTTTGTGCTCATGTGAACTTTTTACCTAACCACAGCCACATATTTATTGAAGTTACAAGTTATACCTGTTATTGTTAGACTATTTTTATGATGAATAATTTAGAAAAACCTTTTTTTTAAGAAACTTAAATATAGGAATTTAAATGAATCTGGTCCTAGTTCTAGTACAAGCGAGTGACACGTTAGTTCCTAGTAGGTCAAAAATGAGAACCTGATAAATTGTAGGTACGGCCAAGAATACATTAAATACAAGTTTAAACTTTACAAGTTAAAATTCTCATATCTATTTTTTTCTGTGCCTGAAACATAGGTAAGTTGAGATGACATGTCTTGAGAACTGTTTCTATATGCTTACAAGTATTAAACAGCGAAGTCATGAGACCAGTTAAACTTATGCTTCAAGTCAAAAATAGAACTTTCTTAGACAAGCCATTAGAACTTTGTGAGCACGAAGAATAGAGCGGTGTTTAAAAAAACACACGGAAACTTATTTTTCACATAGCTGATATGTTTTGAGACCGTATTTGTCATTACTTTAAACATTTTCTAAAAAGAACCAAACCTTTCATAATATGAGAAAATTTATCTTAACTTCTATCACTGATGCGACTAGGGACGTTTTATGTAGAGAATTTGCGATAATATAAAAAAAATAAAAAAACAACTTACATCTGTGAACAAATACAGTTTTAAATTGATAAAAACACTGATACTGGACTTAGGAGACCAACTTATAGCTAAGCTTGACCAATCAAAATATTTTGCTCTACATTTAAACAGGTCTACTGATATCAAGTTCAAAAATAACCAGCATCAGCAATAAACCTTTTTTCTTGACATATGTCAAATACACTCGTAGGAAAAAAAATTTACTTTTGTATTGTTCAAGTTAAAAAAAAAATACAAAAACATATAAATAATCTTTTAATAATACCTGTTTCTACTAAACGCTTTAATGTAACGTTTGAAACATCCGTTGATGAAATGAAATAATTTTCCTAAAAGTTAGTTTTTCTTTATAGAATAACATTTATTAAAATAGGTTTTTACTAGACAAGCTCCAAATGTCTCAGAACCACATACTCAGAACACACCCAACGTTTAATACGGTGGTTTTTACGTTGGCTATCTCATTTTCTGTTGTCCACCACAAGATTCGAGTGTTCCTAAAGGTATACATAGCAAAATAGTTTTGGAACTCATTCAAAAACCAGAAGTAAGATATATTTTCGTATTTAAAGATTTCAAAAGGCATTATTTACCACGTAAACAATTTATTTAATAGCTGCTTTAAAATCTCAGGATTTATCTTTAGCTCTCCTTAGATTAATTTTGTTTTTGGATTGTAAACAACAATAAAAAAGGGGTTAGTTCTTAATCATTTCCACCTGGGGACGCTTATTACATTAGTATTGGTGAGTTTTATTGCAATTATTTTTTTACCTATAACATGAGTCGTAACTTTTCAACAAGCTAGAACTTGCAGACAACGATCAGCACAGATAATCTGTTCAGTATAAATAAATTGTAACTTCTAGGTTAAAAAACACATGACTTAGGCAAGTAAATTCATGTGGATATATCTGTCCCGTTATGACGCGATCCTATTCTCATCGGCATGGATACACATTTTTATTGCCTTTTAGGAATGTCATTAGTATACAAACTTAAAATAAAGTTAACAAGAACCTAAACTAAATTAACCAAATTTGAATTTAAACAATTATTATTCTAAACTACAAAATGCTTTTATACTGCTACACTGAGGCTACAGTTATATCAATAACTTTGATTAGACTTTTGTAACAGAAATTTCTTTTTTTATAAATATAATAATATATCGGTCATTATCATCATTGCCTGATCTTAAGCAAAGCCTATCACTCGTGGGGCTTGAAATATGTCATTTCTGTCTATTTGTGAGCGTGTTCACACGATATCTGGAAGATAAACTTACCTATACAATTAAATTATACACGAAGAGTTCGATGTTCCAAGTCAATCCATTGGATTTTGCTGAGCGTTAATGAATACTTTTACATTGGTATTATGGGTAACTATGACGGCAACTAGTACATCATTTTTATAGCGACTTGGTGTGTAGACTTTTATTATTTAAACACTGCTTTGAAACTCGATTTAATGACAGAAAATCTTAATTTAACATGTTGTAAGTTATGTTACTAAATATTTTAAATGTATACTTTAAATTTAACATGAGTCGTACGTACTTACATACAAAGTAAATGCTTTATGTCTTACCAAAGCCACACTGATTATGATGTTTTGACATCGGAACCGGGTACGGTCATAAAACAGACAAAAAAAGCGAAAACTATGATTAATGTAGTTTTCTTTTACTTCATATCCATAATGTATTTCTGGAGTCTACAAGTATTCATCTAGTTGAGGCTCACCATACGATAAGGAAACTAAAAGTTAATTATTTGTACGAGTAAGTGAACACGTTCCTTGGAATACGAAACGTCATGATAAAACACTCGGTAATTATTAGAATACAGTTTTGAAGTCTTAAGGAAAATAAGATTTTACAAAAAGGTACAAATAGTAGAAACCTTAGAAATAATCAAAGAGATATATAACTTTAGCAAAAAGATGGCGTCAAATGTAGAAAAAGCTGGCAACCTGTGACAAAGATCACTGATGTGTTGATCAACAACCTATATTGATCATTATTTGTAATATTGGTCATAATAAATAACACCTTTTAGAACCCTCAAAACAAGAGTACTATTGGCAATTTCGGTTTAATCAAAAGTTTAGATAGCACTCAAGAGACATTTTAATTGTCTGTATGTAGTTACCGGATGCTGATGTAACATTTATTTTCGTGCTTAACGGTTAGCTTTCCATTGTGTTAAAGTAAAATAAATAAAAAGTGTTGACACAATAAGATTGCTTAAAAAAATATAACTAAACAGTGTTTATTTCAGAAAAGATTTTGAGATGAGTTGGAAAAAATCACGTTAATATATTAGTCATAATTAATTATGGCCTTCAATAAATAAATAATGTTTTAGCAAGAAAAGATGTTAATGATCATTATAAACGTTTAGAGATCAAGACAGTTGAACAAATATTTCACATTCCCCTGAAGATTTAATTAATTTATTATAAACCTTAAAATCTACAACTGACCTAAAGCCTTGAAATTGTGCACGTAGCTTCATTTTTATATAAGGAAAACTGAATGTGACGACGACACATCTCACCCCGTTTGGGATTCGGCTAAGCGTTAGCAATTATTTGTACCTTATGAACCATAATTGCAGTGAGAAAATATCAAAATAAATGAATTTTTAAACAAATGGATTACACAAATAAGTGATTTTAACATGTGAAATATTATCATACGTAACCAACCACGCCAACACATACAGCAAACATACTTGTATGGTGACTTGGTGAGTAGACTTTTATTACTTAATTTTCATTCAACCTCAGTGAAGCCTGTTACGCGAGTCGTGGTGTGGCTTACACCTACCTTGTAATTTAATACCTCCCTACTTTCCTCCTTTCTTCTCTCCCAAGACCCACGCAGTACGTCGTTGTTATTTTACTGGCTAATTACGTGGTTTTGATAGTCTTACAGCTTAATTGCTCTATAATGTACTATTAAATATAAAAATGCCATTTTAAACATTATTATTGAAGCAGTTAAACTTAAAATGAGATAAGATAAATAATTCAATGAAACGAGTATTTCCTCCATAAGACGGTCTCATTGCAGTTTAGTATTTAAATTACTGTTAGCTTTAATAACTAACCAAGAAATTATAATAATTGTGAAAAAACTTAAAGTTGTCAATGTTTTGTGATGTGAAGAGGTTTCATTAAGATATAAATATGGAGAAAACCGGCACATTACGAGATATTAGCTTTTAGAAATCCCCCACTGGATGCGGGTAATAATCCATCATTGTTTTAGTTTTAACGCTTGTGATATGCATGGTAGTAGTACTTTAGTACCTTTTTTTTATAAGACTTTGAATTGAGAATGATATTGAAAAATATTTTTGCATTACATTGCCAACTTTCTGACAGATATTTCATTAAAAACAGGGTAAGGAATTTGGCTGATGCAATAAAACACAAACTGCACATGTTTCTATCCATTCAAGAACCATGCTTCCTTAAAAACTGTATATGTAGAAAAAGATCAGATCTGCCAAATTTCCAGATTTTATTGCAGACAGAATCAGAAATGCTATACCTTTCATCCCCCATCTTATTCTTAATTTGAGGGCGTTCGACACTATAATAGATGTTTGCATGCATGACCAATGAAGCCACATCGAGAATGTTTCAGTAATTAGAGGTATTACTCATAAAATAGACTTCCAACACACACAACATTATTTTAGGGTAATTGATGTGTAGACTACTATTATTCAAACACTGATATAAAACGCAATTTAATGAACAATAATTGGAATGAATCATGTGGCAAGATATCTTTATACAGATTTCATTTGTATACTATACAATTTAACATTAAACTTAATTTTTACAAGGCTGAGTTTCATGATAGTGAATGTCCAACCATGGAATTTGGCTGACTGTTATCCGAACCTTTCAATCCGTAGAATGATCCATTTTTTTTTCTTTTGTTGACCGAGTGGATGCAAAAATTTCTTTTCCGTATGAGTGTCTGTCGTTTTATATTTTAATAACGAAAATAATACGCTATAGATTATAATTTTGCATTGAACCTCAACGAAGCCTGTTAGCGCACTTCTACCTTGTAATTATTAATTAAGGATAAAAATATTTTGTGGAAATACATCACAACATTTGATGAGGTAACAGAAAAATGGAAACATTTCACAAGAACTAGGTGTAGATGAAATGAACATATAATTAGCTTGTATAGGAATTTTTATAAAATCAGATAGTTTTATAAAAAATCACTTTAAATAAAAACAGAAGAAATAATTTTAGATTACTCTTTAGTAACAGTATTAGTACATGGAGTGTTATAGAAAGGGCCATAGATATTACGGTCTGTTAATATCTAATATTAAATCTAGTGCAGTTTGAAGTAAAAACATATCAATATAGATGATAAATTTTGCGAGTTCTTTTGCTTAGCTAGTCAATCACATGCAAATAAGGATTTCTCAAAAAATATTATTTAATATTAGAAATGTGCAGATATACTGCCCTAACCATCATTTAAATTTATATCAAACTATAATCCTTGATAGGTCTTTTAAGCGATTTGATTGATACAAAATACAAGAGAAAATTGCTTATATTAGTACTAGTAGAGTACTCCAAGGCATATGATTCTATCAGCCACAACTTGTTGCTGACAAAAATCAAATACTATGGTTTAGAAGCAGACGGTTTCAGGTTTGAGTCATAATCAGCTGAAAGTAGATGGAGCGTCCACTTACCAGAAGACAAGTGCTCCTCAAGGAACTGTCTTAAGGCTTATTCTCTTTAACCTGTATACATCGGATTTACCTTTAGAACTACACAGGCGATTGCCAGCTGCAATGATCCTGAACTGGTACATGATTCCAGTAAACATCAAAAAGTGGTAGTTATTCGCGGCAATGTGAGTTTGGATTATGATCTCTCTTTTTCTAACCTTGTATCTCACAATATTAAAAGCACACTAGGTAGACTGATGGGTCTGAGTTTATAGCTATATGGATTTTTGCTGGAAGACTAGAATACAGTCCTTGGGCCTGACAATATTTTACTACCTAGTGAGAACAGTACATCAGTTTATGAGGTCATTAAAATTTTCAAAACACTGCTTTAAGGTATTATGTTCTCGCTGGTGTGTATTGACCATGTGTCACATTATCATCATACTGTTAATATGCCTCCTATGGCTGATATCTTCAAGGCATTTACGAACTGCATGACTGACAAAGCCATCACTCTCAAACAACATCAGTATCGGAGTGAACGGCTGCAATATGGCACTTTCATTGAGCAATGCTTGAAATGGGCCGATAGAGCTATTCTATTTCGGCCCAGTGCCAATAACTATCTTGGGGACTTACTCACTTACTCATTCCTAGAAAAACCTACCAAGCGTATATGACCTTTAACAATTAATAACTGAGCTTACTTTACACTTATATTTTTATGATTGTAACTAGGCTACTTTAATAAGTAAGCTATGAAAAGGAATTTGTTACTGAAGAAAACTTCAACATAAAGGATTTTTATCTATTTATTTATTTATTACTTCTTCTTTCTTATGCTTCTGGATCTTAAATTAAAATTGCCTTTATTAAAGAGTGAGATTTAGAGCCATATCATACACAGAAAACTAATAATAATTCAATAAAGAAAAAGTAATGTTTTGACATATACTTAAAAATACAACACGTACTTATAGATCAAATAATTAATAAAATTATTTCACTTATATAAAAATTTTGTATGAACAAATATTTATCTTGTGTTGAGAAATGAACAAAACTTAGTGCTTTTGTCTAGTTTGAATTAAAATAAACCATAATTTATAGAATTTTCTTTCCTATATAGAGAAATCATAAGGAATTTATCACATGCCACTAATGATTGAGTAAATTTGGAAGGAATAACATCCTATAATAAATAATAAACAAAATATTTCGATTGAGAGTTGAATGGAAGATGGCGTGGGAAACTAATCGATAAGGCGTCACGTGGCCTATTATTTCTGCTCTCGGTCATCCTTTCACCGGGGTATTTGAAAAGAATTTGTGTTATCGGTAAGCGGAATAAGAAACAATGGAGGTTTAATAAGCCTTCAGAACTCAGCAATTTTCAGTCAACTTAGATGGTACAAGAGTCGTTCCAGGCGGTGTGAGTTAGTAAATCTGTAATATGGCCATGACTCTGGGAGTAGTCTTAGACTATGACCTCTTTTTTTCAGACCTTGTGACCCACAGTAACCTGTCCACTATAAGTAGACTGCGGGGCCTAAGGGTATAGAATTGTGTGCTATAAGGCTGCTAATCACCAACTCATGCAGTCCTTGGATTTGATAATATTTGACCATTCCTAGAACAGTACCACAGTTTATGAGGCCCATAGCATTCAGAAACTTCTAAACACTACTTTAAGGTACAGTACTTGAGTTTTGAAGCGCAGTGACAATGCGTCACATTATTATAATGCTGTTAATATGCCTCCCATGATATCTCCACGGTATCAATCTCAAGTACCAGTAAAAGTAAAATATTTTTATATCATACTTATAATGATATATAAACAAAAAATAATTTATACACAACTATTTGCAGAGCATATATTTATCAGTGTTGATAAAATGTAAAAATCCTGTTGCTCTGGTCTCGTTTGAATTAGAATTAACTTTTTATGTAAAGAAATCATAAGACTATAGCAAATAATAAAACAAAATATATAGAATGAGAGTTGAATGGAAGATGGCGTTAGCAACTGGTCGATAAGGCGTCACGTGGATTATTTGTTATGGTTCTCGATCATCTTTTCATCGGGGTATCTGAGAAGAATTTGTATGGTCGGTAAGCGAAGTAAGGAACAATGGAGGTTTAATAAGCCTACACTATTTAGCAATGTTCAATAAGCATAGATGACAACGATAATATCAAATTAGGTATATACAACTCAGTCACTGTATCTGTAACAGAACTTACAATGTTCTAATTAGTTATAGTAAAGATAGCACAGGAAAACTAAGGAGCTTTTTAAGACCAAAGGTAAGGCAAACATAATCAAGTTGTTATATATGTGTAAATTACTGTTTCAATTTAAATTATTAATTATATAGTTTTGAAATTTCAATTAAGTTAACAAAGGATTTGTAATAGGTGCATAATTTCCTGACAGGGATGTAGACCAACTTTACAGTTGTAATTACCAGGCAACCAACTGTTTTCACACAAAGCAAATTATTTATTAACACTCGAAATATAACCTACTGTTCATAACACTATTTAGATAAAAATATATCATTTTTCATTATATACTCAACAGTAATATGCCTTTCCATTACAAATCTCTAATACTCGTATATCGTTGTAAGAGATAGAATATGGCTTTATTTACTAGTCGGAAAATAGTTTTCGTACAAAGTATTCTACCTGGGGCGTATTAAAAATTTTCTAATAAAGTTGATTACACACAAACACGTGACACGTATAGCATACAAATATATTACAATCACCTTGAAAACTTGACAGGTCGATAGTTAGTCAGAGGTTAGTGAAGGGCACCTTATTAGCTTAATTCGAAAATAATTTGTCAATATATCCGAGTAAATGTTTTATAACTATAAGATATTGTTGCATTGTAAAGAGGATATTAAAAATTAAATATTCTTTCTGTAGTAATAAACAAATTTATTATTTTATGCATGGAAAGGCCAGACGGTACGTCAACTATATCTATATAATATATTAATACATTTTTCAACATATATTACTACAATATATATTAAAATTTCGGCTGCATGATACAACACTGGCAAGAAATATTTACGAAACTGCAGTGTATACTAAATATGTTAGCATTCTAAAACACTATGTAGATGTTTATCTTAGTTAAATATATGCATAGTTACCTATGTGGAACATATTCTATTCTAAATCTAATGTCTTTTGTGAATCAACAAATTGTTCAAATAAAATTTCATACTGATATCAATCCTAAGTAAACCAATATAAATGTATTTCTGATATTTGTGATAGCCATGGATAAATTATAACGTTTACACTTTAATAAACGATACACTAATAATTATAATTCAATTTTTAACTTCTTTTAGCTGTATTGCCTAGTTGTTGTGCGTGTTTGTGTGTGTTTGTGTGTGTGTGTGTGTGTGTGTGTTTGTGTGTGTGTGTGAGTGTGTGGGATTTAATAGTAACTGCGGTAAAACGTAGTTTATTAAAATACTGTCATTATATACGTACATGCTGGGTGTAAATAAAGTCTTGATACGCCTGGATATATTCCAAACGGATTGAGTTGTCAAAATAGAATTGAACATTAAAATGTATCATACATTTTTAAATACATTTTATGATTTTTAGAGGATACGACGATCCCCCCCAGCGGTTGAACGGTTGCCCCCTTCTACCCCCTTTTGAAAAGGGTGAAATGTTTGTATCCTCCAAAAAATTAAAAAACGTATAGTTAAGATTTACATTGATATCTCAATCTGTTGGGAATATATCTAGACGGCTCATGACTTAATTTACACCCTGTATATGTGTTTTAAAATTTTTTAATTATTTAACTGCTCATATATCAAAACCAGAACACGTTACATGAGCTCTTAGAATTATAACTCTTGTATTTATTAAAATACTATATTTATATTGAGATTTACCTTTTCATATTTGTATGATAACTGTGAAAAGAAGTCGTTTCTGCTAAGCCATGACTAAGTATATTTTATATAATACTACGTGTATCTCTCAGTATCAAACGTAGTGACTTTAGCAATTTAATAACAAACCGCAATTTATCCGGACTACAAAGGACTATTTTATTTCATATACCGGATAATCACATTTGTAAATCTGGAGTGTATTTTATATAAACTCAGTAGCAGCTATTAAGATTCCAGGAATCTCATCTTACCACCAACGTTGAAACTTCAACTTTCAAGCAAATAGTTTACTTGGACTAACCTTATTTCCGATGTAATCAAGAGTGAAGTTGACACACAGTGAAGTTGAACTCTGAGACTACTTTACGGAAAAGTTTGTAAAGTAAGATTTTTTAAATCCTGAGAAACAGTTTTACTTGTGTGGTTACTATACTGTTTAAGATATGAAAGACTGCATATTCACAGATTTTGTGCTCTGCAAAGTCTTATGTTTAAGGCAAATTGGAACGTCTTCTGACGTGACTCATCCAGTAAATGTACGAGTATAATCCCTCAAAATCGTTTTATAACAAAATTGGCACTAAGGGATTGTATTTATCCATTTAAATTGTTTCAGATGTAAAGTGTGCAGACATCTTTACTGATAACTTTTTTAATTTGAGTTTTCTTTAACTCATTAAATAAAATAGTAATAACAATAATTTAAATAAATAATTTAAAAAAATAATAAATATAGTACAGTATTTAGGAATTCATCTAATAACTATTTCATACAAGATTGAAATGAATTATTAGTTGTCAACATATGAGTAAGCCACTAATGACTTGTTTGGTGTCCATAACACGTTCCAATAACGAAGCCTTATTACGACCATCGTGTCCACACTTTCCATTAGATTTATGGGTATTATGTTAACATGTATGCTTCCTGTAAAAAAATAATATTTGATTAATATATTACAGGTCCAATATACCGTATATCTCAGCGCCACATAAGTAAAGTTCCACATTGAAGCCAAGATTGAAAGAAGAGAAGACCCGGACAGAGTTGCAGAGACTTAATTTGATCATGGAACTGGAAAAATATTTTAGGAAATCAACAAAATCAAAGAGGTTGGTAACATTAAAGAAATAGTTTATATATGAGCTTCAAAATGGTCTAAAAGGATTCAAGAAGTTTAGGGAATATATGAGGATCTATATTGGTGAGCATCTATATCGTGATAAGAAAAGAAATTTGGTTATATTAGGACGTGGTGGGGTAGATTTTATATACTTTTAATGTACTAAGGTCAATTTTATGTTGGGGAGAGTAAAAGATTGCAAAGTGAGTACAGCGAAACCTTAACAAATTAAATGGTGGCTAGTTCTGTGTACCATTTTTTCTGGATAAAAGGTATAAGTTAGTCTTGCTCCGTCACAATTATGAAGCTTTGTTATTCGATAAGCGTAACCCGTATCTCTTTAATTGTTGTCAACTGATTTATTTTGTTACCTTCAAAAGCATGTAGGCCCCTTAATAACTATTAGATAGCCAGTGTACCTCATTTCTTTACTTATTAGTGTATGCAATATGTTCAGATCGGTCTACTGCTTAACTATCTAAATATGGAATACATTAATGAACTATACAGGTTAATTTTGGTTTATAATATGCTAAAATATAAACGATTAGAGAGTTTTTATATACAGGTGGTAGTGAGTGGTGGAGTCTTTGATGGTTTGGTTTATCACACAGAATAATTATAACGATTGGTATAAACACTTTTGTGTCAGAAATTGTCATACAGAGCATAAAGATTTATTTTTTAATTTTGGCAAATTTTGAGGGTTTACATACAATGTATAAAACCTTTAAAAAAAGGTAAACATAGTTTTGAAGTTTTTGCTAGGCAGAGAAAAAAGTAACATCTCTTAGATATGTAAATTACGCAAATACTGTATAGTGACATAAAACGATTTCCTTAGTATAAGAATGTATAGATAAGGAATATGAATGTGGGAAAGTTCCTATTTTAAGAAAATACACACACACACACACACACACACAAATATATATATATATATATATATATATATATATATATATATATATATATGTCTTTATTAATACATTTAAATTCTTACAATTTCATGCGTTTTGATATAGGCAGTTAGATACAAAATATTTGTTTTTGTTCTTAGAAAATATAATTATTTTGAAGCTAAAATAATTGCAATAATTTTTCGTAAAGTTTGGATAACGAGTTTACCTAATTTCTAAATGTCAGAGTTTCGATGTTTTTACTTTTTTACAATAGTTTCCATTCAGAAACCGTGAGAGAACACTGAAGATCCATTAGTAAAGTGTAATGACAGCTTATTTCAACTTTATCGAAAGTAGCAAAGTACGTAGTTTGATTATTGATTTAAGTAAAAGATATTACTCAGTTCATCATTGCACTTGAACATATCAAATGAAGACTACCAGTATAAAACATTATATTTAGGATTGGTTTAGAACGTTTATACAGTTTATTACAAGTTAGACTGAACAATATACTAAGTGATAAAAGCCTGAACAACTGGATTGCCACAGGACCCGGTTCCCTCGGTCGACTTACTTAAAACCTTCATGAACGAACTCTTGCTACAGATTTCCAGGGGGAAATTACAGCGCTCGTAGTTGCTTTTATGAATTCAGCAAATGGTTGGGAAACAATTTGAGGTAGTAATATGCACGATGTATAGATTTTAAAATGTTGACATAAAATATATTAGTTCACCTTTTCAGGAATTATTCTAATAATTTTTTAAAAAGGTATTTGAAACCAAATATTACTAAAAAAATAATATCAATTATATACATTTATCAACTATAAGTTGTGAAATTATTGAGTGTTAATTAGTAAACTAAACATATTGGTATTAAAATTAGTTGAAATTTTCATATAGATATACTAGTGTCAAACTCTAAAACCCAATGAGGCTTTTATCTTTAAGATCTTGCAATTTTGTTATACTATGCTCACTTTATTTCGCTGTATTTCATTTCAAATATCAAATATATGGGGTTACGCTTCGGGCGTGCACTTTAGACGTGCCTCTCTAAAGTGTGTTAAAAAAATATTGTTTAAAGAATAACATGAACAAATTGTGTAACTTGTTGTGTTTGCGTATGTTCTGTTGACCAGGTTTACCACATCATTTGTTTGTAGGCCATGAAGAATATGTATAGTTTTTAATATGAAACCTGTTCACTCTTAGGTATAGGGTTTACACTTACAAGCGGGATAACATAAGCTAGGCCTTGCTCTCATCTACCTGTTCTTCTCAGGGCAACTCTCAGGGAAGATTCAGATCCGAGTATGTATCGATTTATTTTGATTAGTGTGTTATTAAGTGTGTATTGTACAGACAGTGTGTATTGAGTTGACATACAATATGTTTGTTGTGGTTCCTGACATTATACCGAGTGGACAAAACCCATGTGGTTGGAGATCACTGAGGTTGTAGTAATAAATACTCGGTATTTCAATGTTTATTCGTAATATAAATTATAGCAAATAAAACCTACAAGCACCCATTTTATAGGTTAAAATAAACTTATGACTTGCTACTTTAATATCTTAGTGGATGGGTCTGATTGCTACAATTTTTTTAAACTTTGTATACGTACTGAATAACTTAATACAGTTTTTAAATGACTTCTCTTCACTTAAATGTTGATTAACACATCGCGGCGTCAGAATGTTGGCTCAACATTGTAGCTGCAGTCTCAAAAAGAATGATTGACTCAAAATAGTCCTTAATGAATCATACTAGAACTGAAGAGCTAGTTAATGAAATAAAAGGTGTACTAATATAATTTAGAAAACTGTACTTAATGTTTTTTGTGTAATTTTATCGTGTGTGTTACTTTTCATTCACTCACGTTTATGAATATATTTTAACATTTTTTAAAGGTTGTTTACCTTTTAGTATAGATTTATAAGTCACTATTGTAACATCACCACAATACAACGACTCATTAATATATTAATTTATAAATATATTTCAAAAAACTAATTCTATAATATGGTCAGGATTAAAACATCGAGATCTCATGGTTTTGTTAATGAAAAACTATCAAGTCAGGTAATTATTTTTTAGGAAACACCTTGTTCCACGAGATTAATAATCTTCACTTGATCCCAACTGTCTTAGTTCCTGCTGCCCAGCAACATCTCGCAGGCCATGTCCGCGAAGTCAACTGCAAGCCTCTGATTTTAACTTTGAGTCTCTGATTTTAAATTCGAGTACTTCCAGCTTTCATGTTTTAGACTTCTAATCTACTAGTCTTCACTTTTTCCGACTACAGCTAAATGTCGAGCCAATATGCTGACGCCCGCGCTTGTGAGTCGACATCATCGTGAAGGGATGTCAATTTTTAAGTTTTAAATAATTATTAAGTTCGTATGTGAAATTCCCATAGAATATTTAATACATTGCGCCTACAACCATGTTTGAAAGACACAAACCTCCAGTCCTATAGTGTAACAGTCTTTCTTAAGCGAGGTTGGACTATAAGGAAGGCAAGAGAATTCCTAATATTTCAATAATTATCATTAAAATAAAAAAGTTTAAATACCAATAGATAAGAAATCAGCAATTAAAATCTAAAACGTACCACTGTTTAAATGTCTATTTAGAAAGTAAAAATGAGTTTTGCTCATAAAGGAACATGTAAATAATTATTAAAGTTGGTAAACGCAGTAACTATCTGCACACTACACACCCTTGCAGAATTTTTTTATATCAACCAATTATTTACATTGGCCAGTCCGTTTCATTACGCTCTCCACATTCAATCTGTTTCTGTTTTTTAATTGTTATGTGCTATTGTTTTTCATAAAATTAATAAACCGAATAATTTATGGAGGAAATTTATCGTTTTGGATAGAATGCAAAGATTTAATTATAATATATGTAAGATTTGAGTTTATATCAAAACATAATCCACTCAACATTAATTAAGTCATGTTTCACTATACACTTAAAGTAAATTAATTAGGCTATCTCCATATTTTGATGTAGTTTATGACGTGCTCTTGATAAGTTTTATACTTTTATGATTTATTATCCAACAATAACAGACACTCCTTTGAGAAGTCATCTCTGTTGTATATGCCAGTTTTAATAGTTTAATGTTTCCTTTTAACAATTTCAGAATAGTAAAGGAGACAGGCTTTCCAATCACTTGCCATTGTTAAGTAATACAAAAACCAGCGACAGTACATCTCAACACCCAGTTTGATCTCTCTCCAGAGTGAGAGCTTATAATAAGCTATTTATACCAATACGTTCTAAGTCATATCAGGAAAAATAACAAATATATTGTGTGTCGACTACTTTCTGTTAGATATACTACACTTAAAACACATAAATTAGTTGTAAGTACTGTAGATAAACGTACTCAATATCGGCCGACGAAACGCTTTCGTAAAGTGATTGATTCATGGAATGACGATTCAGAAGATGGTTCCTATTCGAAAGGAAGTTAGAGAGAGATAGCATATGATATGATATGCAAAACCTTATAGATTTAATGTTTTATTGATTAATAAAATACTAAATATGTAACAAATATCTTTTACCCTCTAAATTCTGAGTTCTAAATATTTTTAATTGAAGTAAAATAATGTTAAAGTGCAGGATCTTA
The DNA here is from genome assembly GCF_021130785.1 of Homalodisca vitripennis. NCBI lineage: Eukaryota > Metazoa > Arthropoda > Insecta > Hemiptera > Cicadellidae > Homalodisca > Homalodisca vitripennis. The sequence goes on from NC_060215.1 coordinate 102,906,352, forward strand.
CATAAAGTCATTTAATGACTGAACTAGATTGCAGTTCTTGGCTATAATAGAAGTTGCGCAACTCAGATAATAAAGGAAAAGTTACTTCTTGATAAGAGCATTTCTTAACCATTACATTAATCTGTAATTAAATGGATTTAGTTTAAACTAAAAACACGAAATATCGTTGCAAATAAAAATAGGCTTTTCTAAAGAGAAGGTACAATATAAGACATTGCACAAAGTTATGTAAACTTTTAACCGATTAAAAAGCCTAGATTCCCAATTTTAAACTTTAACCATAAAATTAGAAATAGATTTCATATAACGGGAGTTACATTAAAACTAGGTTTATATATTCCTGCTATTAGACGTATAACAATGCAAAATATTTGCATATAAATTTTTAGTTTTATCATAGCAAGAAAGCACTGGTTATTGGCCGTTTTCAATCAAACAGCAATTTTGAAAACTCAAACTCGGAAATTTGTGATCTGATTAAGACAAAAGTTGTACACATGATATGTATCCTTTGATATGATATGTTAATGTGTCACTTCTTTTTGTATAACATTTTAGCAAAGACATTAGATTATCATCTTACCTTTTCTTCTTGGATAATTACACATCATTTGGCATTAGCCTCATTATGGAGTAATTATAGCTATCTTTCATATAGATTTAATTGATCATGTTTTGCTAATTTTCTGCTTGCGGCGCTTGCTGATTACAGCCTGCACATCACTGGTCATCGTTTTCGATATTAGTTTTGAAAATTATTGTTTGGGTCCGAAAGTAGATTAGAATTCAGGTTTGTACAGTTTCTTTGTAGTATAATACAATGGCTACAAAAATCAGAGAAGTCAAATTCAGGCAACTATTTTGAACTCATAATTTTTATATTTTGTTATTTCTATAAGAATTCTGCTTGTCAATAACAATATACTCCAATCGACTGACGTTTAGATGTTATACTATCACCGACAAGGCGTTTTCATTTGGTACCTACTTTAAAATAACTTCACTTGAGTTATTTTATGTCCTTTACAAAATGAAAATACTTTTCCATTTTGTAATTTTCCTCTGTCAAATGAAAATTTACAGACCTTTCAGCTAAATTAAAATCCATTACTCTGACTAATGAAATTGTGTGTCATCACTAGTATATTGTTCAATATAGTATTTAAACTCCTGAAAGGTAAACCTGAAAATGCACTTGATAATAACTTAAATTATAAATTAAATGTGAATTAAGCATTTCAAGTATTATTTAAAAAGCGTGTTTTGTATTAAACGCAGTCAAGGTTACACTATCAATCTGTCTATTCTATATTCATAGATTATAAAGGTTAAATGAGCTACCTAGCTTTTATTTGCGTTAATCCAAAACAACGTAAAACGAGCACAGTCCATGTGTTTGTCCTTGAGCAAATGTAAAAATTTTATATCCTTTAAAGCATTTAATTTTTAAGTACATCTGCCTCTTTACAAAACCAAGAACTTGGAGTTCAACTATTATAAAATAAAAGGAGTATAAATTGCGGAAAATGTTTAAAACTCATAAATGAATATATATTTTTATACTAATACTTAGTAAATTTCTAACTTATGTCCAAGCTCACGTTAAACCACTACAAATTTGAAATTTATATTTTCGTTAATAAACGTACTAGGAATGAAGATGATGGTAAAAGTTATAAAATATTTTATTTTATTTACAATTATCCAAATGGGTCAACAACATTATAAACCATTTTGACACTAATTACATCCTGGTTAAACTATTATCACGTAGTAACAACGGTAGTAACAAACTCATATACTGAAGACCTATTTGTACAATACCACAGTGATAATATTGGAAATAAAGAATATTATTTCAATTGAGGTATTCATTAAAACGTACTCGGTAATTATGTGTTAGTAGTAATTCTGCAGATTTATGTACTAAAACAAAGTAACCAGGATATGTTTAACATTTCAATGGATTATGTGTCATTGATTGCGCAACCGATTTGGTATTCATATTCTATAAAATACAGCTACATTAATCTGTTTTTCATGTTGCAGCACTCGTTGTTTCCAGCAGTTCGATTAGGAATTAATCAACCAAAACCTGTAGTTATACTAGAATAAAATAAAAGTAGCAGACATTGTGTGAAGTTGTTACTTTATTAACTTGGTTTTATTTTATATAATACATATTTTGGCAACCCTGTTACTCGTTACTGGTTGATATAAGTTACAACCCATGTTATTTGAACTTAATTATTGGCGGATTATTAACCTAATTGGGACGGGTATTATTTTTTTTTTCTCACGTTACCTTTATAGCTGCCGTTCCTGCTGCCCAGCAACATCTCGCAGGCCATGTCCGCGAAGTCAACTGCAAGCCTCTGATTTTAACTTTGAGTCTCTGATTTTAAATTCGAGTACTTCCAGCTTTCATGTTTTAGACTTCTAATCTACTAGTCTTCACTTTTTCCGACTACAGCTAAATGTCGAGCCAATATGCTGACGCCCGCGCTTGTGAGTCGACATCATCGTGAAGGGATGTCAATTTTTAAGTTTTAAATAATTATTAAGTTCGTATGTGAAATTCCCATAGAATATTTAACACATTGCGCCTACAACCATGATATCATTTAGTTCTTTATCGCTCTATTTAGCAGCAACGTGGCAATGCATTACTTTGTTTGTAACACCTAGAAGTAGTGCTGTTATGTTTATTTTCCTTATTTGCCACAATTAAACATATGAGTAAACTTTGCAAATCGAGTATTCATTACTACGACCTCAGCGGTATCTAACCTCATGTGTTTTGTTCATTCGGAACAAGTTTTCAAAACTTATCATAAGCGAATACATGTTTTTTTGCAAAAATCATACATTGACGGTTTCAAGTTCAAGTTCATTTAATAAAATACGTTAAATCGCTTCGAACATTGAATTCCTATTTTGGTAAATAAGCCGCCTAGTACTAAGGAATGAGCATGTTGGTTGGTATAAAATGTTGTGAAAAAATTGGCGTTCAAGTCAAATTTTTACAGTAACTTGCAAGCAAAAACTGAGGGAAAAAATCGAAAGATTCTTTTCATTGATATATTGAGTCAACAATTTCAGTTTAACGTTTGTTAATGAAATAACTCTCCACGAATAATCTGAAATATCTCTAAATTATAAATGTGTTAATAATGTTTCAATGTGCTGTAAACTGTTATATATTATATAAGGCAATCATGATATCGCGAATTATTTTACTATAGTAATTTTGAATGTAGGCCATATGAATGCGATTTTAAGCGTTTTTATAAGAGTCCGGTTTCAATCATAATTGTATCACAAACAGAATTATTATTAGACCACTACTTTTCACCGTAATCATGACCTGTTACGATTACGGTTCTGATTACGGTTACGATTCTGTTACAAACAATTATTATGAGACCACTACTTTTCACCGTAATCATGACCTGTTACGATTACGGTTCTGATTACGGTTACGATTCTGTTACAAACATAATTATTATGAGACCACTACTTTTCACCGTAATCATGACCTGTTACGATTACGGTTACGATTCTGTTACAAACAGAATTGTTATGAGACCACTAATTTTCACCGTAATCATGACCTGTTACGATTTCCTGGCAATACTGCTGTTATATTTATTCCGCCTATTCCTATTCTAATTTTACTGATTGTTAAAATTTTACCATTGTATTCAAATTCTTATTTATTTAGGAACTCAAACTTCTTTTCTCGATGCATACTATCCTTTTCTGGTTACAGCCTTCTTCCAAAATTCATCTGTAACTAAATAAATATGGCTATAAATCACATATCGCCTATTTCAAGAGGTCTTATTTTATTTCAATTGCTTTACAAACTGTTATTTTCTCAATTTTAGTCTTCAAATTTCTATGTTTACCACTCTATTTTACTTGGTCCTCTTGATTTTATTTTATAATTTCATTGATTAAAGAAATGTTTGAATAAAAATTAAGTGGTTATATATTTTAATTCTGAATAGCAACTGTTCGTTTGAAGTTAGTTGAAATTCTTTGCGTTCCCTATTTTTATTTTTAAAATGTAAATTTACTATATAACGGAATTTCATTTTCAGTTTATTGCTCTTTCATCACCAATCCGATTGAAAATATTTGTTTGGTCTTTAATGATTTAGTTCCATGGGATACTTTTCAAATATTTCCTACGCCATTCTAGAATGAAGTATTCACTTCATCTACTGCAATCTAAATTCACAGAACTCTTCAAACGGGTTTATGGCATATATGACATAGTGGCGAGGGTTAAAGTCATCTTATATTATTAAATTAAGCACATGATACAGCTGCTTATTTAGGTTGCATTTTTGGTCCCTCCAGGTGACACATGTATGTACTCTGTGAAATAGCCTATTTAACCTGGACCGCCCCATGTTCATATTCTTTTGTGGCCAAAAGATAATAAGACTTCAGGCTTCATATAGACTATATTATTATTCACGTTTAATGTAAACTCTTCACTTTAAGGTCATGTAAAAGGGAGAATATGGTAATCTACATTATCATAACTGGTCCCCATCATATATGATGGTCCCATTGTTGAAATCAATCTTAACAGTTGCTTAACAATTCTTGACAATCACCTCCTATCTCTACATATTCTCTGCTCACATTAATGTTGATTATTTCAATTTGGTGAAACCCTCAAATACATTTGCAAGTATATTCACGTGGTTATTGATTAGGTGGCGTTCACCGTGGAAGATTTGGTTGATGTAACAAAGTAGGAGGCAGGACGAACATCAGCATTTTCTAGGCAACATACGCTTACTCTGTTTTCCCTTAATGAGAGGTTTACTTCTGTAACGCAACTTATTTGCACATCTTGAGAAAGGGCCGATATTTATTTCAACGAAGATAAAATTACTGACAAAATAAATAACCCACTAAACAAAACACTTGTTGGACGTCAAGTTACCTTCAAGCTACCTCTTAGTTTGAACCTTTCTGAGAGAACAATGTGTGATATCTCTAAGTAGAGTGATATGGCTCAAGTGCAGATTTGAGAAACAAAAATTATACCGTGGGAATATTGCACCATGGCTCATATAGGACGTTTTGAGGCTATTGACAGAGAGCTACAGAATTTAAAGGGGGAAAACTGTCATATAAGTGGATATACATTGGTTTTGCCTGTTGAACTTTACCTATGACTTTAAAGAATTCTTCAAGCCAATCTACTTATGGTCTCGAGTTAAATTTATATCTTTAATAGCGAATAAGGCTGTCCAACTTCAACATGACTTGAGGTAACACCCCAAACTCAAACTTAGGCTTCAAACTTATTCAGAAATGTTGATAAAAGTGACATTTTGGAAAAGGGTATAAGAATACATATTTCTAGTAGCTTTTGCGCTATTAGGCCATTATATTGGACAGAGTATATATCCAATCATTCAACACTTTGTTATGGATAGCGCTTTATGGTGGAGAGAAAGGGCTATACTCTCTCCAAAATAAAACGCAACCAACTGCAGTAACTAATTTCTGGATCATTTCGTTCTGCAGCTGACATTGAGGATGTTGTACATTAAACAGTGGAAATGATGCATACACTCAGTGCTCCAAGATTACCTCAAGATTGTTGCTCCAATTTTGGAATCTAAAGACAACCCTAGTTAATTTCATACATCAGACTTTATGTAATGTAAGAAACATAAGAAACACGTTAGCGAAGCCACGATTTTTACAGGCGTACTCATAGAGAAACAATTTTTGTTACTAATTTGTGACACAAATAGACTCTAACTGCTACTTTAAACGCATAGAGACTCTAATAAAGGTGTGTTACACTTTGACTAAAAATAAATCACAGGGACAATGTTTAAAGGTGGTTGGGGAGGATTTTAGGATTGATTGCTTCTTCCATTGTCAGTTGCAAAACTTGCTCCAAAATCAGTTCACCCTGTAAACCGATCATCCTCCGTTCGGAGAGAACAACCCAGAATATTGTAAACAGGGCACTGAGCACTTCATAAAAGCCAGCAATACTATGTAGAATGCATGGAATGTAGCAATACTAAGTTTAAAAAGACAAAGTATATATTGAAACCTTTATAATCCAGTTTAGCTGAATCAAAAAATAGCTCGACCAAGTGTATTATGATAGTTATCATACGATTTAAATTGTGTCAATCAGTACAATATTTAAATCACTCTTAAAATTTAGATTACGTAAATCCATGTTTAATCATTGTTTTACAACAATCTGAAGTATGTTGACAACGAAAACCCTTTAAAATCACAAATAATTTCAGTTTAAATATAATAAATCATTTATATTTGTTACGAAAGTCTTATGTTTATGGGCACTAATTTGCCAATTTACTAATTGTGACGAAAGGTTAGTGTTTTAAATTAAGTAGGTTTTTAAATACTGCAGCTTAACCGTGACAATTCACGAATGATTGACGTACTTATACCATCATTATATTTAAAAGTATAAAAATAACACTATGGTCTTAGGTATGTTCCATACGTGATCTCACTACAGCGTTTTTGTATGCTTCCATTACAAATGACAACGTGGCAAACCACGATGTCTGTCAAAGTCAACACACTTCGTATATATTATATACATATCCTGTAAATATGGTTTAAAAGAAATATGCGTACAAAGATGAATGTAACGATGCTCGATAATATTAATATTCAGAATTGAGTTCACAAAATTATGACACTGGTTTCAAGGGGAGATTCTGAGTACAAGAAAGATAACTTATTCTGATGGCCATCACAAATGTTAGCTATGTTTGGCAAAATATTGGCAACAACCTAAATGTTCTTGCTACTCCTTCGTAGGGGTACAAGCAGCAATGGACAAGCTAGTAACAAGAATATGTTAGAAGAAAAACTAGATCATGAAAGAAAAAAGTTCAATTGAATATGTGATAACAAGTATAAGGCATTTAAATTATTTAAGTTTATAACTTTACATTCCTATGAACCAATTAAATGTGTTCAGGTATATTCTGACATGTATTTAATCATAGTACAAATTTATTATTGTTGCTTGGATTATTTTGCTCTTTTATCGCTTTAAAAAGAGCAATAGAGTATAAAAAAACAGAAGCAATATTCTTTAGCCATGGTGTTAAAGATTTGAAAGCAAGAGTTTCTCTGAATGTTTCAAGTAACTATTTTGCTACAAAATAATATAAAAATAGCATGTGGTATTATTATTGTATTATTAGTATTTCACTAATAATAAGTAAGTCAAATATCATATTTGTAAGTAAATAAAATTACTACTTTTTAAGTTAAAATTGTTTTATTTTTTTATATTTTTGGAAGCATCATCTCCTAACAGTATTTAATCAATCTCCCAATATTCAAATATCTGTATATTTGCCAAATATATGTTGTTAATGAATTTTTTTTCAATTCTTTACAAATATATTAACTACTTTTATAATGTGTGTTAGCAGTAATTGAAATTATAATTGAAAGAACTAGTGTATATAAGGTAACATTTTATTTTTCTTATAAAATAATATAATATAATTACAATACTTTTCACAAGTGAAATCAAAAAAAGAATCGTTTATGACTAATATATTACATTTTCCTTTATATTTAATGCCATTAGTACTATGGTCGCATAATTGATGTACTCAAGGGTTAACTGAAACTAAACGAAATATAGCATAAATTTACAGATGCATTGCCAATTTTTATTGCATCATTATATCTAATTTACGAATTAATATTGTATTTCAATTTATAATAACTTTATATAAATTATGGAACTACCTTATGCTATCAAAAATCGCCAATTTGGGCAAAAGGAACACGTTTCGTACGTATGATAATAATCTGTGACAATAATATAATAACACAACAGGTGTGTGAATCGAATAAACTGAATATTTCAATATAAAATTGAGAGAAAGATAGGATTAATCAACTGAGCCACGCCATTCGCTGTAAATAAATGTCTTTGTACCACTGATGTTTGGTCGTTAAACATTTCTATAGATTAAACCATTAATTAATCCCATACTGTTGTAGCGTATAGAAAAAGAGTGCATAGTAACTGTACAAATTTTGAAGTTCAGTGTTTTTTAACATATCAAACTGTAACTATTAGTAGTTAAATTATGTCTGTTACTAAACTGATTTTTAATACCTTTCTTATATTTACTGTGAAACCGTTTAGTTGGAAGAAACGTTTTCTGTACATTAATAAAGTAATCTGAGTGTATTTTATGAATTAAATTTAAATAATAAGTTTTGAATCCTAACACAATCGAAATGATAGGTACTTAACATTAGTGATTTGAGTGGAAATTACAAACTCCAGTTGTGAGAGGAAAAGCAGGTTAGTTTTTTTTATCCCGCTTTAACTTAACCAAACTGGTCTAAAATGTCTACTGTTCTCATCTTCGTTCATCAGTACAAAACGGACAACTCGTCCAGTACATACATGATACGACTCTCTGTTTCAAAGCAAGGTCAAACCGAGAACTAGAACAGATTACGATAATCGAGCGCAAAAATACAGGTCAACATTTCAACGATCTAACCTCAAAACTAATCCAACCAAATCTTCATTCATTCAATTTATATTGCGACAGACAACATCAGATAATACTCCAAATATAATGGTGGACGATACTGAGATTGAAGAAGTTTACTCGACAAAATTCCTCGGAATACACCTGGATGGAGGGTTGACTTGGGATTTTCATATAGAGAGTGTATACGCAAAGTTAGCCTCAGGCATTTATGTTTTGAGGGAACTTTCCAAATACTGCCCAATCGAGATACTGATGACGGCGTATTCTGGAATAATTTACCCACACTTATCTTACGGATTCACTTTGTGGGGAATATGCTCAAGCACAAACTTTTCTAGAGTTTTTATCAAAAAAATTAACAATAATAAAAAAATAAATTACAATAAAAAACAGTAAGAACAATTTCAAAACTGCAAGGAAGAGAGTCGTGCTGGCCTGCATTTCAAATTTCAAATTGTTTACATTACCTTACCTCCATATTTTCGAAACGTGTATTTTAACAATCTAAATGCAATCCCATAAGAGGGAGTAACACCTTCACTCTTACGAAACTAGTGGCAGGGAGAACTTCCGAACTGTGAATCACAGGACTGCATATTATAAGCGTTTGACTTCACACGCAGGAGTTCAACTCGTTAACAGATTTCCAAATTCTATTACAAGTACTCCAACGCTGAGGACTTTTAAAACTTGCCTGATAAAACATTGATCGCAGAAACATTCCATAGCATTGACGAGTTTATAGCACAAGATTGGGAGACTGCATTACATATGGACTGACAGTGAGGCTTAAGTGGAATTTATTCGAGTGTATTAGAGATGAGTGAATGGATGAACTATAAGTGTGAAGGGGACTTCGATGTCTGAATGAATGAAAAGTTTTAGCTACAAAAAATATGGCGATTGCCATAACATGGCAACATTTTTTGCAATAACTCATTTGTTATTATTCTCATCTTATTTACTTTAATTTATTATAAGCCGGCACTGCTTTACTCTCAAATCAATAAAAGAGATAGACTCATTTTATTGGTAACAGATAACTAGAGAAACTATACTTAAATAAATGTACATCCCTCCCCAAAGCCATAGAAATCGTCTCAGCCTACTAAGTAAAAGGCTTCAATGATATTGAGCCAAGTTCCATGGTGTCCATGATGTAAAAATGAAGAAAGTGACAAATAAAACTTGTACATATCTAACATCCCCTAAAATATCTTTCCACATGATTCAATAACGTTTGCGTAGTTTAAATTAGGTTTTAAATAAGTTTTTAAATAATAAAAATTTAAATAATATGTAATAATATGACGCATGTTAAAATCTATGAGGAGTTTAATGAGCTTCTTTTAAATTTTCTTGATGCCATCATATCTTTCTGGACATTTGTCATCGTTTAGTGAAACAAATAATCAGTAACACTTTTTTCACTTTTTTGTTTCACTGAACGATGGCAAATGTTCGGAAAATCCTGTTTCCTTCACGATCCTTCCATCTTCAAAAATAAACTTTATGCAAATAAGCAAAAATAAACAAAGAACGCCATCATAGTTAAAAATAAGAAAAAAGAAATATATTCACTAATCTTCGTCTAAATTTTGTGGTGTGTGCAAATGACATGCACTATAATCAAATTAGCGTTTCAAATATAGAAGTGAAGCATCGTGCACAATCTCAAGTCTATAAATCGGTTTTGAGGCGGACAGTCATATTTGGATTAGACATGAGTTCTCTTTTTATTTTAAGGATCTTATTTTAGAGATATACTACATATTCTGCTCGATTTTACTACACTGATGTATTTTCAAAAGTCATAATGCCCTTTAAAATGAACATCTAAAAAATTAATTGCCAAACCTAATGCGCAAAACCAAATTTTTCGGGAGGGGCAGGGTTGCCCTTGGCCTGTCGTAACAGCAACAATAGAAACTGAACTTCATTACATTTTCCCCATATCAGTTGGGATAGCCATAAACGTATCCTAATACAATTCTGACCACATGGTACACAAAACGAGAGACGAAAGATATCGTATTCCCAAACGGATACGGAAGGTCTTTTCAATCATATTTCACCTGTCATAATGCCCCGTTGATCCAAATGTGACAGAAAGCGCAAACCCAACACTCAAGCGGCGTGCGTGACCAGACTTGTTTCAATCCAAAATGGCAAACTTCGCGTGTCAACACTGTCTAACTTTATCTATAGCCCTTCATGTTTGGTTTTGTAGAGTCAATTTCTCGTCTCCAAAAACTGAGAGAATTTATGTTTAAAAATCTGGTTCTGAACCATCTTTTCCTACTTATGTTGCTTAGCTGGACCTTCAAAATTAACGATCCATGGAAGTGATAGGCAACTTACTTGATAAGGTCAGGAATGAGACCCAATTCTTAAGGGAAAGTATGCTCAGTATCTATAAGAAACCAAATTAATGATAAATGATAAAATTGAGTTTTTTAGATACGATGGTAATATTAAACTATATTAGTAAATTAATACAAATATTGTTTACGTGGTTTCAATTTTTATAAATATTTGTTACCTTTATACTACAAATTCAATTACAAAGTAGCCTTTACTTATAAAGAATCTCATATTGGTTGTTAATAATAAAAAACTATAATCTAATAAATATTTCACATATATATTCAATGATAATATATTTGCGAATAAGCATCCAAACGAATTAAAGCTGTACGTTTTGAAAAATACAATTAAACTTAATAATATTGACATTTTACTGAATTAGGGTTTTAGGGTTTTTGAAAAAATTGTTTTGAAAAGATGTCCCTAGCTGTACTAAGCAAAGGTAATATAGTTCACTTCAAGTGGTGAGTAGTTAAATACCGCTCCGATTTGTGGTGAGTTAAATAAAAAATAATTGTTTTAACTTTAACGGAATTCCGTCAGGTTTTCTGTCACTAATTCTTATTTAATATTTATTTAATTCAATATTTTAGTTAAACTTATGTTTAAGTATACGTCGCATACACCACTAAAACTGTCATCATTGATCTGTATAAACATATTTAGACAATGAACAGTCGAATTTTAAATTAAACAATCTTTTATTCACATATTTGTATTTTCATATATACATATCAAAATAATGACAATGATGATGAAAACCTACTGTATTTTACTCGTAACTGGTAAGACGTGAAATAATACTAGTATTGATGTACATAAATAAAGGAATGTATATGTGACAAACTTGATGTTCATCAATACAAGAGTAATATTAAACCTACAATGTTATTTAATTTAATACAAATATGTGATTTTTTAAGCAATAAAAATATATGTGTTATAAATTAACTGCCAACTATAATTTTTCGATATTGCAGATGTTGCTATTAATAACAAATCACAAAAGAATGAATATTTCTCATACAGTCAACGATAATATATTCACGAGTAAGCACTGTTTATATGTTAAACAGTACTAGCAAACATAAGAATATCTATTTTATCACCCGTCATTAAGTTTTTATGCAAATGTTTTCAAAAAGAAACGTTGGTAAGCTTTGTAACATCTATCACCTGAGGAGGTAAGCAATTAACCATTTTCCCGGTTTATGACTCAAGACAAGGAAAGAACCGTTTTATTTCTACCACCATTCTATGGATTTTTCTGTAACTTATTCGTCAGTATTTTTATTACAATGGATTATGAAGGGAATATTGTTAGAATACCACTAAAATTGCAATAATGGTCTCTGTAAACATATTAGATAATGAACCGAATGGATTTAAATAATACACACATATATATATTCTGGCCAACCAAATTTATTGAAAAAAAATACTATTTTGAATATACAGTAAAACATGATACGGCCAAACGAACAGCTCTAAGTGCTGATCCCCTGCTTGCTGCCTGAAAAATTGTCGATACACTGGTGGCACTACGGTGAGGAGGGGAAGGTAAACATTCACGTCACTTCTCGCATGCACACAGGCTTTACAAAACATTGGAGTTTTTAATTCATTTCTCAACAAAAGAATTTCAAAATAAAAATTACATAAGAAAACAAATAAACATTACAACATTGAAATTTAATTGTATGATTATCAATTTAATATTAATTATGAAACTATGTATGATTATAATATATATATATATATATATATTATTTTATTTTATCTTCGTCTATTTCGAATACCGACCTAGTCAGTAAAATTATATTTACAGTGAAAATTTCTTTAAAATCTATTTCAAAATAACTCCAATATTTTCTCCATCGAAAATTGTAAACAATTGACGCAGACGGCCAATAAATATAATTACATTTCTTCTCTATATTTGCATACATTAATAAATAAGTTTTCTCTCAAGGTGTTTTATATAGTGGTCCATTGATTAAAAATTGAAATAACCGTGTAATTTACAATTAATTTTGTAATTTCATGTAAGATGACTTACTGTACAAAATAGAATTCTGAAATTTTTAATTTAAACTAAATTTACTAATTTAATATTACAATATGTACTATAATATAGTGATTTTTTATAAAAGTAACGAAAACGCCATACATAGTTGGTTTTGTATTGTGTATTTAAGTGCATTATAACTGCGCCGATGCAGAGACATACATGTACACAAAACATACATTAGATAAGATATTGTTAATTGCATATAAGCTAGTACGTGATGTACTAAACACGTAACATAGGCTTAATATGTACGCTTGAGGCCACCTTACATTAACACATTGCTTATATTATCGGTGTTTGTGATAGTTAACAAGAAAAATAATTATTTTGTTGTATTAGTGTGTTCATAATTTAAATATAAATTCAAATCTTAATAAATTATTACATGACAGCTGTTTTTCCCTTATTTCCCCTTTATATTCTAACACAAACTATTACATTTAAAATGGTAGTATGTACACTCTGAGTCCTTTATATAAATGATTTGATCTGTTATCTGAAAGAAAGAATGACGCATACATACGATCGATACTCAAACTTCACATACATACCATAAATAATATGGATGACTCAGAATGTCTTCTTTCGGTGGATACCATCACAGGATAGAATATTAGTCAAAACGGTTTTAAGTCTAAAAGTCTCTCACTGTTAAATTGGATGAAAAAAATCATTCCAGTTTTTTAAATTGCAATATTTGACATTTTTAATTTCTGGTAAAAGTTATAGTGTACAGGGTAATAATTAAACCGCAACTAATGTTAATTCTTCAGGTCAAAATGGAAACTCTTCTGTGTCACATTTCTAGTGTTTCTCAAATGAAATGTCAACGTTGGTATATTTTTTTTCTAAATTGTAAAATAAATCAACTTTCTTCTGTAAATTCCATTCTTCTTTTATGATGCATTAATTAAGTTATATACGCTATAAATACTTTTTTACTATGATAAACTTTGGTGTGTCATTCCATATAACAATAATAGGTTGATAGTGTTCTGTTATTACAAGTAATACAAATAGTATATTCCTGTACAGTTTAAAATAAAATAATTGTGAAAATAAGAACCCAAACGTAAAAGCATGTTTTAAAGATAAAAAGAAATCTAGGGAGGTTGTTAAAGTGAAGAACTTTCAAAAGGGATTTCGATAAATGTATGTTTTTATAATACTAGAGATATAACAGATGACGTGATACTTGAGTTAGTGCGAGAAATTATTGCGTTTTGTTAGCATATAACACGGATCTGAAAAATCAGCGGAGATAAAAAATATGAGTTTTTCAGTGTGCTAACCTCAACGTTTGTTATTGTTTTGGTTGAAGTAAATAAGAGCAGTTTTTTATACAAAACGTGACGTTGAGTTGTGTAATACATTACAATCGAGGGTGTTGTTTTAGTTTGTGTCATTTTAATGCATTTCAATAAAAAATTTTTTTTGAAAGGGATTGTTTAGCTGCACATTTTCAGTGGAAGCAATACGTTGAATGAATACATGGGGGATATGGGCACCGGGTGCATATTAGTGTATTGTTGTTAACATTTTGGATCAATATACGCCGGAACTTTTCAATGTGACTTTCATAAATATTAACTTCGTTTTCAAGCGGATTTTCTGCTAATGAATATAAAATAAGTTTTTCTTGAGTTGTGTAATATACAGCCTGGTTTATAAAAGAAATGTTGGTTTCTTAGTATTGTTTAACATTATAGTAAATTATAGTGTTGTATTAGATAACTGTTTCTGCTAGTACAAGTTTATTAAAATAAATATTTATATTCATCCCTTATAGTACAGACAGTTTTATTCGCGTTATAAAAAAATACAAAGAAATTTTATTTTTTTAACTTGATTTTTAAACGTCCAAAAGGCAATAATTCAAGGTCGTTCTTCATTTTCTGGTATTTTATAAATATTTTACTAAGTTATAAAAGTGATTTGTATGGTAATAAATATTTTTACAGCAATCTTTCTTTGCTATTTCTAGTAAGTATAAGGTCAATAAGGTATTATTGCACATTTCAAGACATGACAGAAAGGTAAAGTTTTATTTCAAATATTCTTGCACTGAAGCATTAAATGTCTTACCAACCTACTGGAAACAAAAAACAAAAACAAAGTGGAAGATGAAAAACTTCTTAGTCAGAAATCGTACTTTTTTCCTTCAATGTTGAGTGTAAAAGAATAATAATGCGAGTGTTGTGATCTAAATATAATGTAATATCCATTTTGGTTACGTTTAGTTCCAATGGACAATATTTTTGGGCTCTAGTACATTAACCAAACATTTATGCTATTGGTAGTTTTAATATTTACTTTAAGAACAAAGAAATTACTTTAACCAAAAAGTATAAAACCGTTTTGCATTTTAAATCCATCGCTTTCCCTAATATCAGTTTTTAAACTTATAACAGGTAAAGAAGTCTTTTCTCAATACGGTATATGTTTAACAATATCTTTATACATCCGAACAACGAGATAGAAAAATCTCCTTCTTAAAATTTAAACTGATATATTTACGCTGACACAGCAACAAAATCTGAAAGTCTGTGGTATAAATATCTTCAGTCATCTTTTCACCTGACGTGTTATGTATTGCGCCATTTATAATAAGGCCTGCTGATTGATGATACCAAGATCCATCAATATCATAATAACCCTACAGCTTCACACACAGAATTAAATATGTATTTAAAGTTATTTTTATTTCTGTTGTTTCATTTTAGCTACACTATTAAAAAAGTAAAGCTTAATTAAGTAGTAAGTAAGTGGATTAGGTTTCACTTCATAATAATAATTTAAATGAATGTTATTTAATAATACAACACTTTGCTGTAAAAAATGTAAAAAGTTTTATTATATTATATCCAAACCTTTAATATCTTGCCATACATTTTATGCCTGTACAATAGACACAAACAGAGTATCACCGAGAGTACTCAGTGTAATTTATATTATTGTTCTTCCTCATATGTATATATGTCAATAGTAATAATCCAATAACAATTGGAACTAACGGAAATTAATTTAGCTCTTGGGAAGAAAAAAAAGAAAATCTACCTTCCCACTGTAAGATAGACTTCGAAGTCGATCAGTTTAGTAAATTCTCGGCCTAATTCCACACCGGGACGTGTCTGTCATAAAAACACGACTTAACATCAAGAAATTTATAGGAAGTGTATGATGGGTTTTGTTAAAACTCGGTGTTAAATTTAATATTACATCACAGGAAAAGATAGCGATAGGAAATCAAGGGAGGAAGCACGTTCGCTGATATTGAATGTGGTATAGAGTTTTATATTGAATGGGATGAAGTTGGTAGATTATACAGTGTGTATGTTTACTCACCTGAAGCTCTCTATTCTCTCTACACTATGTCACTCCCTCTTTGTTGAACTGGGTATAACATTCCCCAGTCGTTGTGACAAGTCTGTCATCCCTTATATTGTAAAAAATAATAAATGTAAGGAAAAATACTAACGCACCTACTGTATTCCTCGAGAATATACATCATCTACTTAAAGCTTACTGTGACCTACTTCGTAAAAATGGGGTATAATAATAAAAAGATGTACTTTGTAATTTCTGACTATTGTAATTAATATAATCCAAGATAAAACTGTAGGCATGGTAAAAGTGAAAACTTTGTCGCCGTTATTCCGACTTCTTGCCATCCGAACTACTCTTAACTGGCACGCGTGGTTTTCCATTCTCAGTTATATCACTTCAAGAATAGAGTATATTGATTACTCTGCAGAGTAAAATTAACTTCTCTGTACAAACCGGAAACAAGCCAAGATTGCCAAACTCGGTCAAAATTATTTATGATCTATGAACACAGTGATTGAGGAATAATTATTACTATTAGAAAAAGTTTTATTGTTTGTACCAGCAACATAACATAACCATAAATTAACCATTTAATGGTGATGATAGATTGATATTCCATATAAAGGCCTGATGGTTAAAGTTTGCTTATATAGCATAATATAGAGACTTTGAACACTATCTGTAGAATACAGTGTCCTAAACGCTTGGATTTATTGTAGTCCTTCCTGCACTGGCATTCTCTTTTTTTAAACTAGTTATCTGCTATGAAAACCATATATATTGATTGTGAAAAATCAGCAACGTGTTTCTTTATACTGTACCTACAAAGACTTAAATAATATTGAGGATTACCTGATATCTAATTTACGAAAGAAATGAGGAGAATATAAGTCCATCCAGAAAGCTTGTTAGTTTTACTTTTATAAAATAGGTTGAATTAGGTTATGAGAAACAACTGGTGTTATGAATTTCTGGCCCAATCTATCAGATCATGTAATATAAATATTAATTTGCCTGATTTAAAGTATGTAGTATATAAGAAGAACTTGTGTGATATAGTGATTTAACGATTGATGTTAATGAAGTAAAAATAGGAATTGTTACAATAATGTTAAATTGTGTTATAGTTATGTGAAAGTAGATTACTTGAACTACATTGAATAACATTAAGAGGTGTCAGAAAACCCAGAATTAACTTCTATAATTATCTTTTAAAATAACTAAAAGAAATCCTTTAAGCATGAATAAATGGATAAATGAGATACAGCCACGAATAAAGAGATTTTAGAACAGATGTTGATAAAAGAGAAAAGGGTGTGTATGTATTTATATTATATAAGAAAACAAACCAAGTAACGCATGTCAATTAAATACCTTAAATTTCTTACACCACGTAGACAAGAATAGTAATGTAACTTAATTCACAAATGATGAGATAGAAATAAGTATCATGGGCCAAGTATCCTTATAACTGTTATACAGTTACTATATAGAAATTGTAGTTTAAGTACATTTTATATTAATATTCGTGCAAGTCATTTGGTTAATCCCTTTGTTTGCTGTGAAATGTAATAAATGAAAATAAAAACAACACTAGACGAGATAAAATCGCAACCAGTAAGACTGTGATAAAACATCAATTTACACGATTTCATCTGAAAGCTCGTTCGTCTTTGTATGGGAGCAGAGAACTGTATAAAACATTTCAGTGCTATGCTGGAGCATTTATTTACCGTATTGTGGTAAGTGAAGTACGTTATATTTCATCCAATATTGTCGTAGTGCATTTATAATTCAATGTGATTGTCGTAGTTAACAGTGATTGTTTAACTAAGCGTTTAATTGTTTTGACAAAGAAAAATGGTTTAATAATGTAACAATTTTTTACTATTTAATCTAATCAAATCACTTTATTCCACATACTTAGAATATACAAGAAAAACAAAGCTTATTCGAATGGAAAATTCCCAGCAAGACTACAGGTCAGAGTGCTGGGAAGAGTTCTTTCTTATATTTACATATCATTACATAAAAGCTGTATTAATGAAAGAATAAAAATAAAATTTCTTTAAAAGTATAACCTAAAATACTAAAATCTTTGAAGGATTACAACTAATACAAACAACTTGTCTAACAAACAAAAGCAGGTCCACGTATGAAAATTAATTATTTCATTAATGAAATTGAAATTGACAGGTGCCAGGTTTTATGCAAAGATTAACCTAATAACAAATAGTCACACAAAAAATTAATTAACAGAGCTTTGGTCCAGTAATTTAGGTATAAGGTGACAACAACAGAGCATATGCAGCCCTCCATCCAACACGAAGCAACCATGCTGTCACCTTCCGCTTATACACAATGATGCTGTCACTCTCTGCTTCCCTAATTTCGTTAGGTAAATTTCGATACAGTATTTGGGCCAGATAAAATGAATTACTAATTTCAGAACTATGAACTAATCTAGGAATTCAATAACCGTAATTATCTTTGAGCCTTGTTGTATAACGATGATGGGCTTCAGTAAAAATCGTTTCTTTATTACTTCTTATGAATAATAACAATGTTTTGATAAAAAGCTGTCTTATATTAAGCACAGGAAATTCCACAAAAAGTAATAAAGTAGGAAATCTATAGCTCTTTATCAAAATAGTTTTACAATTGCTCTCTGTGTGATCGCCAGTGGTTCCAAGATGGCAGCGGAAGCCCATGCCAGTATACCGTATTGTAACACCGACTGCACGTAGGCAAAGTACACAGTCATGCACTGATCCACCGTCAAAACCTGACCAAGCTGTGAAAATGCATATATAAGTTTCCTTAAGGCTTTATTCAAATACTGTGCGTGTTGGCCCCAGGAGAGTTTATGATCAATGATAACACCCAAATATTTGTACTGGTCCACACGCGCAATTGCTTCACACCCACACACATTCGACAGCGGATCACCGCAGGAATGCATCCTCAAAGTTCAAATGCCAGGATCGGCTTGATTTCTAGTAACTTTGGGCAAATATTTAGTTCTACTAGCATTAACTGTAAGAGAGTTATGGTCAAACCACATTTTAATTTTTTATAAATCTTCCGAAGCATGTTTCAAAACTTCGTCCCACGTGCAGCTGGCAGAGACAACAGCCGTGTCATCAGCAAACAAAAATATTTTTCCTTTGAAATTTAATTTCGAGACATTATTGATATAAATTAAGAAAAGTAGAGGCCCCAAAGTGCTTCCTTGGACAACTCCAAAATCAACACCAGCATTGTCACTCTTGATTCCATTTATAGAAACTACGTGAAGCCGATTCTGGGGTAACTCCTGAACCACTCTAATTCTCTACTTCTTACATCAACTGCATCTAACTTTGCAATAAGCTTTGCCCTGTCAACAGAATCAAAGGCCTTTGCCAAATCTAAAAATGTAATCATCACTCGCTTTTTCAACGCAATCTGACTTGAAATAAACTTTGTAATGGCAAACAGAGCATGTGATGTATTTATGTTATCTCTAAATCCATACTGAACATCAGCAATTATATTATGTTGTGAGAGATAATTTGACAGTTGCTGCTTAACACTTTTTTCTATAAGCTTGGAGAGGGTCGAAATTATTGAGATGGGCCTGTAATTAGAAAAGGAGGCTTTTAAACCAGACGTATATAAAGGAACAACTTTGGTAATTTTAAGTGCATTTGGAAATTGTCCAGTACTAATACTAAGATTAATAATATGTAAGAGTGGAGGCAATAAGGAATTAATATTGTCTCTAATTATTTTTGAAGGAATTGCGTCAAAACCAGGCGCCGATCTTCACCTAATACCTTGAACTAAGTTACAAAGTTCTTCCTGGGTGACAGGCTGCATTTGAAAAACTGACTCCACTCTATAGTCAGCATCATTCACCTCCGCTTGTCCCCAAGGATGTATAGCATTTGTTAACTGTAACCCCACAGAAGCAAAATAGTTGTTAAATGAATTGGCAATTTCTTTTACTTTAGCATGAGTAACAGCGTCACTGGAGTCAATGAACGCTTCTACCGGGAAAGGCTGCCCACATACCGGCTTGCAGGCTACCTCGTTGGCAACTGACCAAAATTGTTTCGCGTTATTAGCGTTAGATAATTTATTTTGATAATAACTGAATTTTGCTCGTTTGATTGTAGAACGAAGTATGTTCCTGTAGCACAGAAACTCGTTTCGCAGATTTACATTGAATGGTTGTTTCTTAAGTTTTCTGTACAATTTATCGTGATGCCGAATTGATTTAATAAGACCCGCAGAGATCCATGGTTTAAGTTTTGTATTTTTTGCGGAGAGTTTAATTTTTTTTAATTATTATTAACAATGTCTTGTAAAAGAGCAATGAACGTGTCTGTTGATAGGTCCACGTCGTTACATTTAATAACCATAGCACAATCTTGAGATTTAACTGAGTTTTTTACTTCAACCCAATCGGTTTTAACAAAGAAATGTTGGGTTTCAATTGTTTTATTTTTAATACAAGATGATTCTATATTTAGAAAAATTGCACTGTGATCCGTTATAGCTGCATCATACACTGCGGCAGAAACATTAAGTGTTTGTGGTAGTTTAATAAAATAATGGTCTAAGCAGTTGTTACTCTCAGTTATTGTTACCGTGTCGATACAAGATACAAAACCAGCCTCACTCAAAACTTCTAAGTAACGTTGCTCTACAGAATTTAAAGCCACGTCTAGAATGTCGCAATTAATATCCCCTGCCACAATACGTAACCCATTGCCGCTCATAGACTCGTTGCAGAACACGTTCATTGCGTCAATAAATTTTGGCAAATTAGAACTGGGGCTACGATAAACAGCGAGTAAATGACAATCAAAACCGGCCCAGTTAAAAGTTAATGACAAAGCATTGGCAAACCCCGCCCAACAACAGCTGACTACAGGATAAGGAGCTATCAATGTAGACGACCAGGCCATCGCACTGATTAAGACTATTGTACGATCGAAACAAGTTAAAGCCCTCAATATGCATTAGATCGCAATCATTTGTTAGCTAAACTGTTAAAATAATACAATTAAACTTAACTGGAAAATTGTCTAAAACTACTAAAAGTTCATCAAAAGTTTTATTATAACTTCGAATGTTTTGATGAACTATGTGAAATGTATTATTCTTGATTGTCAGACAACTATTTACACCAAAAAAATTACCATACTCATTGTCACTATTGCAATTAAAACATGAAATAATGCGAATATCTAAAAACTCATTCTCATTCCCTTTCAAACATTAAAAAATAACTTAATAGCTAACCGCCTTGCTTATAAAATGAGCTACGTTACAAAACAAATGTTGCAAATTTTTACTTTACTAAAGTTAATTTATTACCATGAAAAATGACTCATTAATGGCTTAGTGAGATTTTAATATATATGTATACATTTAGGTACGTAGGTTACATAGACTTAAGGACCAACAGCAATATGTAATTTTACAGTTTATAAGCTCGATTGAAAGCCTATACACAAATAATTTAATATACATAAAAGAGACTAACCTAGCTTAAAAATAATGCAAATTTAAATTTTGATTAAGAATAATCTATTTATTATAAGTTATAGGCTTTATTACGATACTCCATACTCGAATAAACTGCTAACAATAACTATGTTTACAAACAACGCCTAACATTACTGGGTTGTAATCTGTACTAGCTATTATGTAGCTTGAGCATCATTCTGCACAGTAAACTGCTAACAATAACTATGTTTACAAACAACGCCTAACATTACTGGGTTGTAATCTGTACTAGCTATTATGTAGCTTGAGCATCATTCTGCACAGTAAACTGCTAACAATAACTATGTTTACAAACAACGCCTAACATTACTGGGTTGTAATCTGTACTAGCTATTATGTAGCTTGAGCATCATTCTGCACAGTAAACTGCTAACAATAACTATGTTTACAAACAACGCCTAACATTACTGGGTTGTAATCTGTACTAGCTATTATGTAGCTTGAGCATCATTCTGCACAGTAAACTGCTAACAATAACTATGTTTACAAACAACGCCTAACATTACTGGGTTGTAATCTGTACTAGCTATTATGTAGCTTGAGCATCATTCTGCACAGTAAACTGCTAACAATAACTATGTTTACAAACAACGCCTAACATTACTGGGTTGTAATCTGTACTAGCTATTATGTAGCTTGAGCATCATTCTGCACAGTAAACTGCTAACAATAACTATGTTTACAAACAACGCCTAACATTACTGGGTTGTAATCTGTACTAGCTATTATGTAGCTTGAGCATCATTCTGCACAGTAAACTGCTAACAATAACTATGTTTACAAACAACGCCTAACATTACTGGGTTGTAATCTGTACTAGCTATTATGTAGCTTGAGCATCATTCTGCACAGTAAACTGCTAACAATAACTATGTTTACAAACAACGCCTAACATTACTGGGTTGTAATCTGTACTAGCTATTATGTAGCTTGAGCATCATTCTGCACAGTAAACTGCTAACAATAACTATGTTTACAAACAACGCCTAACATTACTGGGTTGTAATCTGTACTAGCTATTATGTAGCTTGAGCATGATTCTGCACAGTAAACTGCTAACAATAACTATGTTTACAAACAACGCCTAACATTACTGGGTTGTAATCTGTACTAGCTATTATGTAGCTTGAGCATCATTCTGCACAGTAAACAAGATATCATTAATAAAAAATAAAAAAAAATATTTTAATATTCATTTTATATAAACCGATTAACTACCCTTTAAAATAATATCTAAGTCTAAATTTAATGACGACAAATTTTGATTTAAATCTGACATTAGAGCCATTTATATATCCTATAAAAATAGTCATAATAGAATATTTATTTAACATATCTTATGTTAAAACAAACTATCATTTTTAATTCCACAATTATGCCTTAATTTAAGCAAACATTTTAGCTTGTTTTCATAATTTCCAGTCTATTGCTGGTCAAATTTTTACTTATGACATAATTAAAACAACCTACTATGTAAGGTAGTAACTATGTAAGTAGTACTATGTACCTACATTTTCAGCTACATAATTAAAATTCTAGACCATGAAATTTTTAGTTTTGGATCTTTTAAACACGCACTCATACTTATGTAGATTTAAATAACGGTGTAGTTTAATAAGGGTTTCTTCTTTTTAAACACTTAGTGGTTATTTACAATAATAACAAATGCAAGGCTTATATACAATTCCTAGCATATTGTTTATGCAACTGTATAAAATATATATACAGATTATATTATAATCATTAATTTTTCTACAGTAACTAACCATATTAACTAAAAAAAAACTGTATAACACAGACCTAAATAACCAAAATACATACAAAATACTTTTAAATGGTTTGTACAATAATATGAAGAAAAGAAGAATAACGATAAAAAATTAACTATTTACCGCATCAAGTCCATCAAGAAGATCTAGGCAAGAGGCTGTGTCACAGTGGTAGCGGGAGGTGGTGAGACATTCAGTACTAGATGTTGGGCTGCTGTTGTCTGTTCTAGCTGGGCGATATGCTGGAGGTCCCTGACACGGAAGGGGCGATGATCAGGTGTCAGCTTTGCCATCACCTTGCTGTCGAAAGTCCAGACAGTAGACAGTTTCCCTTGCTTGACGAGAGCTCTGGCTCCATTGAAGATGGCTCTTGAATGAGGCGTCAGATGTTCATTGAGGTAGATTGGAGTTTTGGGGAAAGAACTTACTAGCTGTTGTGCCGTCATAGAACCCTTCTTCCTCCTCGCCGATAGCCAAGACGTTTTCACATCTCGTGAAATAAAGCACACTACAATGGACGGTGGTCCTCGGTCCCCTTTCCTGCCCTGGAGTCGATGTGCAGTGGAGATGTCCACGTCCCTGCAGCTCACATTAAGTAGTTGTGCGATACTTCCTGGAATGTCGTACAAGTTTTCCCTAGCTGTCACTGGCCCACCGGAGATCAAAAGACTATTCTTCCTAGTATGATGCTCTAAGTCAAGCATTTTTGCTTCACGGTAGCGAGCTCTTCAGTCAGATACTTGTTCTCACTTCTTAGAGTGTCAATATTTTCACAAGCTTCGCAACACTGAGCCTTGACTTGTAAATATTCAGCTTTTAAAAAGCTAATGTCTGATTTAACACTTTTAACCTCTGCTTGCACTTCGTCTAACTTAATATTGTTACTGTCCCACCTGTCGTTATTTTCCTTCCTGAAAGCCGCTATAGCGTCTAGTATAGTTGAACTGGCAGTCCCGGACTCGCTTGTCTTGCTGCTGTTAGATGCAAACTCAACCGCAC
Source organism: Homalodisca vitripennis (assembly GCF_021130785.1). Taxonomy (NCBI): domain Eukaryota; kingdom Metazoa; phylum Arthropoda; class Insecta; order Hemiptera; family Cicadellidae; genus Homalodisca; species Homalodisca vitripennis. The sequence goes on from NC_060215.1 coordinate 102,931,011, forward strand.
AACTTTCACACTTCCATTTCTTGTTGCGCGTCACAACTCCTACACACTTGAGATGGCATACAGTAGCACAGTCTGAACACTTTATACCATCCTTAGCAGTTGCGCTGATATCCTCACAACACTTAATGCACTTTTCAACCATAAGTCGAAATAAGTTAGCAGGAGTAACACAGTTATAAATCTACTGACGAATAAAATAAGTGAAATATTTGTACACAGCTATAACTGATTTCAATCAGCACAACAAATCAACAGAGTAACTTGCAAACAAGTAAGGACAGCCAGGCGGCAGGCTAAAACAAACTACTTAGCCTTAGAAGAGAGAACTGATCGCTTAGCAACTGAGTATAAGATCGTATTAAAATAAATTGATTAAATCCCAAAAAATCATTTCAGCAGTTAAATTTAATTTTTTTAGTTTAGATTAGGAATGAATAATGTAATATATAAACATATCAATTGATTTATTTGCTGTGAAGGGCAGAATACATTCCTTTTCAAATTTCAAAACCTATCCAATAGAGTTTTATGTAATACCTTTTACACTCTGCTATTAATTCATTCCTATGAATTTCCTATGGCGTTGTATATATGCATTATTTGTATATATGGCCACTATAAGGCGAAAGGGAGGAGATAAAATTCCCAAACAGTGTAACTATGTCAATGTTTATGTATTTTGGAGGAAAAGGGGAGCCTTCAAACCATCATCCAGAAATTTCATTGAATACTAGGAATAAACATGTTGGAATAAACATGATCGTACTAGAGATAAAGATGTATGATGAATGGAATGAAGTTGGTAAATAGTAATATATATACATATATTCCCTCACCTGAGGCTCTCTAGTGTGCCTGCACTATGTCACTCCCTCTTTGTTGAACTGGGTTGAACGTAATTAAGTAAGCGTACATGATGTCCGGCTTAGCACCCAAGACCTGGCGATTCTCCCCTTCCCTCCCGACTGTACCAAAATGTGAAATTCAGACCAGTCAGCTGCAGACACAACTTAATCTGCGCCGAAATACCCCAAAACACAGGCGGTTCCGGTGAGCAGTGACTCTTAGCAGAGCCCCTCTAAAGTCGAAGAATGGCCCTACTACTACTACTATGACCAAAGAAATTTAATCGGCTGATGGGGCAGCCAGGTCATTGATGGCAAAGCTGATCCGGGCCCCTGTACTATAGGGGACGCTGGGAAGTGCAAGAAAAGCCCAGCTTTTAAGCTGTACCCTCTGCCTAACAAAAACATTGAAATCACGGAGACTAAAAGACACAAAGCCACGCCCGCAAGTCGACTGGAATGATTTGTTGTGGAAAACTGGACTATTGCGATTAGTCAGAACATAGAACTTTGAAACGGATAAGTGTAAAACAGACAATTGCACTCTACCCTTTTAGAAACCTCTTACGACAAGCAGGGATACTGCGGTCTATTCTGAATCTGGGCCGTACGGAGAATATCTGTTATTGATAAAATAATTACATGGTGTTCTGGCAAACCAAATTGATTAATTAATTAATAAATGTAATTTTGAACATCAAGTAAAATATTATACGGCCTAACGAACAGCTCATAGTGTTTATCCCATCCTCGCTGCCTGAAAAATGGTTGATGCAGTGGGAGAACAATGTTGAGGAGGTAAAGGTAAACATTCACGTCACTTCTCGCATACACACAGGGTTTAAAAAAATAATTAATCAACACTATCTATGATTATAATATATGTATTAATTTAATCTTATTTGATTTTGTCTTAGTCTATTTCGAATCCCGACCAAGAAAAAATAATAAAACTATATATACAGTAAAAACTCTTTTTCAAAACTAATTAGTAACTCGAATAAGCTATAATACTGTTTTGTTCTGTTGTGGTACGTGCTGTGCTTCGCTCTGAACCGACTTCGTAATGGTTTTGTTTTAAGAAAATTAATAACTTAAAATATTTTATTACCATAACTCTTTAACGCACTAATTTACTAACTGTAAATACAGGATATAGTGTTCCTATTTGAGAAATATGGTTCAGCATGTGGCGTTAAATAACATATTTAAATTTATTTAAAACTATATTGATAGTTTTAATCTCCTTTCAGCAAAATGTGTTTTGTACATATTTAATAGACTGTCACCAAACTAGAGAATTAGGATGTCCTTATTAGTTATATTATTTATAAACAAGTTAATCTTCCTTACATTAAAATAGTAGGTGTAAGAAAATAAAATTGCTATTCATGTCTTAAGTATTAAAACGGAAAATATTTAATGTTACTTATGGTGTGATTTTTTTAATAATTATGTTGAACTAAAATCCACATTGAAATGAACAAGGTTATATAGCAAACAATTATAGCCCAATTTAACAGGAACACAAAGACTGAACTTTACCAATAGGATAATGTGTGCTCTCGCTGCTATGTAAGATTAAAAAGTGACCGAGTATTTCTGTTACGAGATAGCGTGAACAGAAAGTTTCACTTTGTTTAACATGCAAACTTATTATGCATGGGCATGTAACTTATATTACGATAAAATGTTTTTTAGTTGCCTATTAATTTAAAGTACGACACTGTGTACTACTGCATTTATGACTACTTCTGAAAAAATACTGGCGTATTATTAATTTGAACTTTACCTTAAAACTGGAATCAATCTTTCGTTAAAATATTGGTAAGGACAATATTACGGGTTTAAATTATTTATTTACGTTTACAAGAATTCACGCAAATATGTTGAGTTTTTCGACAGAAGAAGATTACTTCAATATTACAGTAGGAGAAGGAAATCATATATAGGTTTCTGACAATAATAAAATTACGTTGCTACAAAATCAACATCTATTTAAATATATATTCTACAAAATAAGAAGTATATATATATATATATATATATATCCTAAAAAAGTGTAAAAAATTAATAGTGTCAGAGAATATATAAACCATTTGCTAATTTGGAACATATAATTTTACATACAGTACTTATAAGGTCAAAATCTGAGGTTCAATCAAACTAGTCATATATTATTTTTAGTTTAAAGATTTATAAATATACATGTCGTGTTTATTACAGAAATTAATAGAACATTACATGAGCTGTAATATTCAAATAAAACCTTCAAGCGAAGGTAGAAAGTTCTTTAAGAGAGCAGATTTCTATTTAAATATTATTTCAAAACTTTGTATTTCGATGGTTTGTTTTTTTTTCCATAATATATTTTGAGAATCATTTTAAAACTTAATAGGTTTTTCTATAAACTTGAGTTATGACACGCTTGTACACATTTTTAAATTATGGGTATTTTTAGCAATGTTTGTAAAATATTTCTATTGCGAATTTAAGGTTTTCTGCAATTAGGATGGTGTCAAATGTATACTGAAGGTGCGTTTCCATTAACACAAGTTGCTGAAACATGTTGCGCAACTTGTGGCACATACAATTTGGAAGGTGCGTTTCCATTAACACAAGTTGCTGAAACATGTTGCGCAACTTGTGGCACATATAATTTGACCGGCTAAATTCCCTGAAACATCTGCAACATTTTGTAAGCGTAGAGTTCAACAGTACAGCGTTGAGAATTAAAGATACAGTATAGTGTTTTCTAAGTTCTTAACTACTAATTTCGTGAGTGAATATGAGCAATGCTTCTACCTCAGCTTTCGTGGTTATGGCAGGCGCTTACTTCCAACTTATAAAAAGAAAGCGTAAACGTCCAAGATGGTGGATTCGAAGCTTTTTAGCAAATAGAGAAACGGAAGGAGCATATAGCTCTTTGATGAGAGACTTACGTATGCAAAGCGGTTTTTATAATTTTTTGAGAATGAAAGCTTCTGATTTTGAAACTTTACTTAATCTTGTTGCACCGAAAATCATGAAAAGTTTTAAATATCGAAAACCTATTACTCCTGGAGAAATGTTAGCGACAACCCTCCGTTTTTTAGCTACAGGTGATAGCTACAGTTCCCTGATGTACCTACACAGGATTTCCAAATCAGCCATTTCAAGATTTATACCTGAAGTTTGTAAAGCCATTGTTTCGGCTTTAAGGGATTGCATCAAGGTAAGAATAATTGTTAGAAAAAATTACCCATTTAACACGTAACATTTTAGCTATACTAGTAATGTACATTCGTAATAAAGAAATAATATGTAATTAAAAAATGAGTGTAATAATATTATAATATTGCACATAGAGAAAACATAGTAAATAAAGATCGTTTGAGAGAACTTTTACTAAAAAAAACTGTATCAGTACCACAGCACATGTTACTTCCTCTGATAATGACTAATTGGAATGGGAATACGGTAAAAAAATGCATTGCCAGAACTTAAAACATTATTAGTCTATATATACATGAAATTATATTTATGTGTAACAAAATTTAAGTATGTGTAATATTACATAAGCAAGTATTCTTTAGTACATTTTAAGACACTTTTAACGTTAACTTGTTTAATATAAATCGAGTACTGTAAAGTCATGTTCTTGATCTAGCGAGGTTGATTGGTTGGGATTTGTTTGAGGAGAAGTGTATGATCCCTGGGGACTGCACTGTTGAGAGCTGGATGACGAATTTCTGGCATAAGGGGGGTTATACATATGAGGGGGAGGATGTTGGATGGGGTGCACGTGGTTGCTGAATCCATAATTAATTATTGGAGGAAAAGGACCTGCTAATCCTTCACATTCAGCTTGGTATAAAATGTTCGAAATGCTGTGACGAACTCAAGCCTTTACTTTCTTGTCCTCAATTTTTTTCAGAGACTCGCCTACATAATCACCAAAACAGGTGTCACTGTCTCTATTTTTATTTATAGATGATGTAAATACATCATATGCGTGATTGAACTTTTGTTCCAGTTTTGAATATTTGGAAGCTTTCACAGGACGTGCGCTTTCGCGTTTCCTACTGCTTGGTTCTGGTTTCTGAGATACATTTGAAGATTTTTCTGGTAGTCCTGCTGAAGATTCCAACACTATAATAGTCGCTGATTTTTCTGCTTCCCTATCATTAATAATTTGTGTCTTCTGCAGGTGGTTCGTCAAGGACATCCTCGTCCTGGCAAATTTGGGGCGAGTCGTGCAAAGCCTGAAAAAAGACAAATGTGATCAGAACAAAATAATTTAAATACAAAATAAAACCGCATTTGTATATCTTTTATGTTTGAGCATGTGTCTGTAGTTGTGGTAAACTATAAAAATAGTTGAACTGACAAGTTTAAAAGAACTTTAATTTTGTTTAGACATTTTATCTAGATCTCTTAAATGAGGTGCTACTTAACTGCGCCATCGAATTAAAATGTTGCTCATATGTTACAATTCGTTGTAAAATTTTAAAAAATATGTATTTACAAAGTAATATAACATATCCATTAACAACTGTCAATTGTTTTTAGGTACCGAATGATGAAAAAGGATGGGATAATGTAGCAACAGGATTTTATTCTAAGTGGAACTACCCGAATTGCATCGGTGCACTTGATGGCAAACATGTTGTTCTTCAAGCTCCAGCACACAGTGGTAGTTTCTATTATAATTATAAAGGAACATTTAGTATGTTCATACAACATACTCCGAAGCTGCTTCAGCCCCAGTCCAATCCGCACAGTGCCCGTCATGTACCGCCTTGGAGGGTATGGTGCTCAATTTAACAGAGCAGGTTGCTGCTTTGGTTAAGCAGCTTGCAGCCGGTACCGGACAACATCCGTTGGCATCCACCAGTAATCCTTCCCAAGCAGTCCACACGCCCCATACAAAGTCCAGCACACAGATTCAAGCTCGCTCAACAGTTACTCCTACTTTCAGAGATAAGGTGCAACAAAAATACGAAACCCGCATTATCTTTGGAAGAGAGGAAAAAAACTCGCCGACAAACTAAAAAAGAACATACAAGCAAAATCAGAACATAGATCTAAATTCTTAGTGAAAAAGACTAATCCATCCTCGTCCAGATCCTCCCAATTATCACTTGATGATGATATGGTTGAGGACCCTTTGGATATACAGACAGAGTTCCAAACTGTTCAAGGTAACTTCCGTCCTGTATCTAAACAAAGAAAAAAAATTACGATGAACTAGCACAAAATAAAATATATAATATAATATAAAATGCTATTACAATGGAATATTAATGGTTTGAGAAGCCACTTTGAAGACTTCAAATTACTTCTAAAGACAAAAAAACCTAAAGTTATTTGCCTACAAGAGACAAAATTGTCTCCTCATACTCGTTTCAAACAAAATGGTTATGACATCTTTCGCCTAGATCATCACCAACAAATTGCCTGTGGAGGTGTGGCTATTCTAGCAGATTCTTCTGTTAATGCTAGAGCCTTGAACATTGTCACAAACCTCCAGGCAGTAGCAGTATCAATCGATGTTCCGTTTAAATTAACCATCTGCTCCATATATATTCCACCTTCCCCTTTTGATTTATCTCTTGGTGATCTACGTGATCTATACAGCCAACTCCCTTCTCCTTTCTTGATGGTTGGTGATTTCAATGCACACCATCGCTCTTGGGGTTCCAGCCATTCTGATCGGAGGGGTAACATGGTTGCGGGATTGTGGGATGAAGTGGCAGCGGTCATTCTCAATGACGAGTCGGCCACTTACATGTGCCCTAGGACTGGCATATGGTCGGCAATCGACCTGTCAGTCTGCAGTCCGGTCGTGGCAACTCGAGTGCATTGGTCCGTACTTCCCGACCTGTCAGGGAGTGACCATGCGCCCATTGCCGTGGCTTTTCAATCCTTTCCGTCTTTGACAGGCAAGTGTCCCAGGTGGAAAATTAAGAGGGCTGACTGGAACGAGTACAAAAAGAACATAGTTTCTCAAACTACTAATATCGAATTAAAACGACATAAATACAGCCACTGAATTATTTACATTTAATATTATAACATCCGCAGAGCGAAGCATTCCAAAATCCTCGGGTTCACCAAACAAACGCCAGGTTTCTTGGTGGTCTGAAGAATGTTCGGCGGCTCTAAAGGAACGTCGAAAATGTTTAAGACAATTCAACAGATCACCGAATGAAGAAAATTTAAGTAGGTACAGAAGAGCACGGGCAAAAGCAAGACAGGTTTTTAGACAAAGACGGCGGCAGTCCTGGCTGGACTACACAGATCAAATAAAACGTACTACTCCTGCATCTGATGTTTGGAGGAAGCTTCGATCTGTTTGCTGTAAGACCTCCCCACCTGCTCTTATTGCTCTGAAAAATGGTACCGATGTGGTAACTGATCCCTTGACAGTTTCCAATCTACTCGGCTCACATTTTGCGGAAATTTCAAAAACGTCATCCTACAATAGGGAGTTTCAAAATTTTAAAACAAATACAGAAAGACATCCTCTAAATTTAAATATTAATAACAACTCTCCTTTAAACCTTCCCTTTACCATTGATGAACTCGATTCATCACTAAAGGCGACATCAAATTCTGCTCCAGGTCCCGATAACATACATTATGCCATGTTGCGGAAACCTGACGGAGGATGGAAAACAAGATCTTCTAAAATTATATAATAGAATATATTTAGAACACACATTCCCTAATTCTTGGCGTCGCTCACACATTATCGCTCTCCAAAAACCGGGCCAAGATAGAACTTCTCCAGGAAGCTATAGACCAATTTCGCTTACTAGCAGTCTCTGCAAAGTACTGGAAAGGATGGTCAACAGACGTCTTGTTTGGTTTCTGGAGAAAAATAATCTTCTTTCACCTTCCCAGTGCGGATTCCGACAAGGCCGGTCTACAAGTGACCATCTACTTGCCTTGGAATCGGCAATCCTGAATTCCTTTATTGAAAGAAAACAGTTGATCGCGGTATTCTTCGACATTTCCAAGGCTTATGACAAAGCTTGGAGAAGGGGGATATTAAATGCTTTAATATCTTGGGGTGTAGGGGGCCACATGGTTTCTTTCATACAGGGCTTCTTGTCGGAAAGAACCATACAGGTCAAACTTGGGACAACCATTTCCGATTCATTCACGCTGGAAAATGGTATTCCACAAGGTAGCGTTCTAAGCTGCACTCTGTTTGCCATTGCAATCAATAACATATCGTCTTGCGTTACCCCTCCTGTGCGCTGTTCTTTGTTTGTAGATGATTTTTCTATTTACATCTCTACAAAGAAGCTAGCGGTGGGGGAGAGAGCTTTACAGCTTACCATCAACAGGCTTGAGCAGTGGTGCGGAGTTACGGGTTTTTCTTTTTCGCCACCTAAAACAAAAGCCATCGTTTTCTCCAGAATGCGTACCGTTGAGCAGTAGGTTTAAAAAAGTCTCCACTCCAGAAACAGTCTACCAACAAGAATTCCGTCAAATACTAGGCAGCCTCGCACCTTGCGATGTTGTCTACACTGACGGGTCAAAAGGAACGTTGTAGAACTGGATGTGCTTTCGTCACTGGGGTAAGACGATACGGATTTCGTCTCCCCAACGACTCTTCTATTTTCACGGCCGAATTAACAGCCATCCAAAAGGCTCTAAATATAACGTTTCCTATGACTAAAAAATTGGTTATCTGCAGCGACTCCCTTAGTGGTATACAAGCCATCAGCGACATATTTTCAAAACACATCATCATCCGCGAAATATGGCACTCTTTGTCTTCCCTTCAGTCCGAAGGTGTTGCTGTCTTCCTTGTCTGGGTACCTGGACACATTGGAGTATCCGGAAACGAGCTGGCAGATAGAGGAGCTAAGGAAGCATTACAACTCGAGCCTTACACCGCACGGATGATTTCTTCCGACATTACCCCGGTAGTGAAGGCCAAACTGAAAGCCAAATGGAATAGCGATTGGCGGGCAGTCGTCAACAACAAGTTACGGCTTATTAAAGACTGCGTTGGACTCTGGGAAACAGCGAACGAACCGCCTGAGTCGTCGTGAGGAGATTGTGTTGTGTCGCCTGCGGCTAGGCCACACGCTTCTCACACATGGCTTCCTCATGAGTAGAGATGATCCTCCGGTCTGCGACACATGTGACACTATCATTACTGTCAAACATGTGCTTGTTGACTGCCCTCGCTATTCGGTACATAGGCGCAACTCGAATCTGCCGGCTTCGTTGAACGATATTCTTTGTGACGACGAGACGGTAACTCAAAGATTGCTGTGTTTTCTGAATGCAACGTCGCTGATTAATAAAATATAATTTAAATTTTAAATTTATTTATTCAGATTATCTATTGTTGTTAATATTTATAAATTTTATTATTTATTTTATATATCATTATCTTGACAGCTGCCAAATTAGCCCCTTTACAGCTAACTTGGTGGCAGTAAATTGCGTTAAGTTTTTACAGTTTATTTAATTAATGTTATGTACCTTGTCCTTATTTATGTTCTATTTATCTTTTAGTCCTTATATAGGTTAAGACCTCTCTACAGTCTTTCCCTTGTCATATTTATTGTTATCTAGTTTTAAGTATAAATTATTTACTCACCTACTTGTCGTAATTCCTATTTTTGTTATATACAATGTAATCTGTATGCACCTAATTGACACTACCAGATACGAGTAGGTGTCAATTCTTTCTTGAGGGCAATGATAACCTCAGCGTTTTTTGCCCCTTATAAAAAAAAAAAAAAAAAAAAAAAAAAAAAAAAAAAAACCCATTTATTACGTTGGTTTTTGATTGGCCCCTCAGAAAATATGTCTTTATCTTTTGCCTCTTCCTTCTCCTGTAGGTCATAACTTTCAATTAGGTCTTTTATTCCAACGTTGCGTTCTTCTGATATAAATGAGGCTAATGAACTGTCGGATGACGAATCTTCAATTTTTCTCTTCTTAAGACCTACTTTCTTTTTATTTTCTCTGGAACTCTTCTTTTTAAGTTTATCATCAAACAGTGAAATCCTAGATTTAGACTTGATTTTTTTCACGTTGATATTTCTTTTCAAGATCAGTTTCTTCTTTTTTATGCTTCAGTTGCTACTTCTTTTTTTCTGGGGTGTCAGTTAAGATTCTGCATCGACCAGGTTTCCTACCCTTAATAGCAGGATTTCTTCTTTCTGCTTTAGGAAATGGTCTTATTTCCTCTATTGATTTAGGGGTTAGGGCAGAGGTTCCCAAACTTTTTTGGCCCACGGCTCCCTTTGAGTACAGACATGGCTTTGCGGCGCATCTAGTATAATTTATCCGTTTTGCATTGCACTTACATTACAATAATTAAATTTTTAGTATAAAAATTTAATAGTTATTTGTTATTATACTTTACGTAGCATTGTTAATAAGATTGTTATTACTTTTTTAACAACACACCAGGTTTACCTTGTTCTTACAACGGTAAAAAACATCATTAAACAGACAAAAGTTGGATTGTACTTGATTTATTGCAAAAAATGTAATAGTAATAACTTAAAACAACCATAAGAAAAACACGACTCCCTTTATAAGAAAATTCTAAAATAGAAATGAAATGCTAACTTTAAAAATATTATACATAAATAACAAGGTCCATTAGTTTCTGTTTCAATGGGACGGATGCGCTTGTTTGTCTTTTATAAGCTCATTGTACCTGGGTGTAAATTTTGATATAGCAACCCGAATTTCCTTTTCAATGTTAAGCTTTGCTCTATACTTGGATTTTATCACTGCAATAGCGGAAAACCACACTCGCAAAGGTAAATGCACTTGCAAATGGAATAACTGCACGCAAAGCCTTTTTGCTCAACAGTGGAAATTCGTTTTCAATACTATTCCAAAACTCAAACAGGGATTGGGACTGAAATTTTGATTTCAATGACAAGTTCGTTGAAATGTCAATTAGCTGTTCTGCTTCTTCATTGCTGAAGTTTTCAGGCATTTCAGTTTGAAAAGGGTCGTTTACCCACTGCTGCGCTTTGATTTCATCTTTTGGCAGGTAGTCTTCAAAATAACTTTGTACTCTAGACAAGTGCTGAGTAAACATTGTTTTCATTTCTTCTTTCAGAGTAAGATCGTTTTCTTTAAGAAACTGATTCAAAGTTGAAAACATCGAACAATCTCCATTCTTCAAACTTTTTTCCCAAAGAATAAGTTTCTTCTTGAATGCTTCAACTTTACTGATCAATTGAAAAATATCCGTATTGTTCCCCTGCAAAGACTTGTTAAGAATGTTCAAACGTTCAAAAATATCTGTCAGGAACGCCAGTTTAAGGAGAAAACTTTCATCAATAAACATATCAGCAAGAGCATTATTGTCTTCACTCAGAAACATGAGGATTTCTTGCCTCAGCTCAAACAATCTTAGCAGAGAATTGCCCAGAGATAGCCATCGAGCACTGCTATAGTACAAAAGCGACGAGTGTTGAGCGCCTGTGTCATCACATAGTTTAGAAAAAAACCGGGTTTTCATTGGTCTTGTTTTGATAAAATTTATTACTTGAATCACGGTTTTTATAACTGCACTTAACTCTGAACTGAACTTTGCTACTGCCAGTGCTTCTCGGTGAATAATACAGTGTGTCCAAACAGCGTTATGGGCTTTTTCCCGAATGCGAGATTGCAGTCCTTGGTAGTGGCCTGACATTGACCGGCCTCCATCAGTACACACCCCAACACAGTCTTCCCAGTTAATAACATTCTCAATTGTTAACAATATCAAACAACTCTTTACCAGAGGTGCCTCCTTCAATTTTCTTACAAAACAACAAATCTTCTATCAACTGGTTTTCATTCACATACCTAACGTAGCAAATTAAATTAGCGTCTTTGTGACTGTCAGTAGCCTCGTCTAATTGAATTCCGAACTCTTTACCTCTCAAACTATTTATAAGCTGGTTGTTAATGTCCTCAGATATTCCATCAATCCTCCTGCTTATTGTATTGTTTGACAGAGAATTTTTTTAGAAGCTGCTTCCCTGCATCCTCGCCAATCATTGTCTTAGCCATGTCAACGGCAGCTGGTAAAATAAGCTCTTCCGCAATTGTGTGAGGCTTTTTGCATTTTGCAATGTGATATGCCACTTTGAATGAAGCTAAAAGTGCATCGCTGTTAGCTTTGGAATGTTTAGAAAAAGAAGCCTTTTGTTTTACTGCCTCAGTTTCCTTTCTTTTAAAGAACTCTCTTGGTTTCCCTATCAAGTTTGAGTGGACAGTTTCTAAATGCCGTTTTAGTTTACTAGGCAGCATAGATTTTACTGATAAAACCTTCATGCAACAACACATTGCGGGCGCTCTTCATTATTAATTTCAATACAAGAAAAACCAAAATCTAAATACTTATCGTCATATTTTCTGTATTTTGGTTTACGGCTTCCCTCAGCTGCCCTCGGCATCGCTCTTTGCAGAAGTTGACGCGGAATCACTACTTTGTTTACTTCCTTGTTCAGTTTTATTTGAAGATAAGAATCTTTTCATTTTAAAGAACAATATAATAACCAACACTAAATAAACTGAACAAAACTACAACTTCACTACTTTGATTATTTACTTCAATTGTGCGACTGTCACACTGTGTAAACATAAACTCGAAACTTAACCTCAACAGAAGCTAGACTGCAAGTAGTATAGTAGCAGACTGTCCGCCGGGAACGTACGACGATTTCCGAAAATACACGAAGGTAGTTCCGTTGCCTAGCAACGAGTTCCAAGAACAGAATGACGTACCGAGATGCAAAGCTTTGTTGTCTGACCTTGCCTAGTTGTTTTGTTTGTGCAACCGGCCGGCTGCGCCAGTAAGTAAGGTTCGGCAGGGGGAAGAGGGGGAAGTAACTCCAAAGCCGCGCGCACAGACTGGTCCGCACTGTATTGTAGTATGATGACGTTTAGACTCTTTGGTAGACAACGGCGGCGCACCTAGCACTAGCTCGCGGCGCCCGGGGGGAAAACTGAAATTCCCTGCATGGAGAGAGAAATACCCGGGGTTACTTATGCTAATTATTCTATATTAAACTGGATCTACTACACAGGGAAGTTGAGGACTTAACCCTTTGAAGCACGTTTTACAAAAAATGAATATTTTAGTGATTTTATATTGTTTCCCTATAGAAATAACCTTTGTAAGTACAGTACATTTATTTTTAGATTTTGTCAATCATAATTTATATTTATTTTTGAGGTGGTTTCACTGCATAACCACTATGCAAGTACGGTCTTTGGGTGTATGCAAATAAAATTAAATTTTCTCCACCAACTTTTATTTAATACAATCAATAAATGACTATTCTAACAATCCAAAACTGATTGTGTTGATAATGTTATTATTACTTCATATGTGGACACTTTTTATTTATTCCTTTCGGTGATAGGCTCGGAAACAATCTTTTAGTTCACTCAAACAAAGGGCAACACCACACGTTTCACATACCCATTTCGACCGATGAACTTCTTCTTTGCTGGAGCATTGAGCACAACGTCGAGACGTTCCTCTTACTGGCATGTGTGCATTTTCCGTAAAACGAAGTTCTTGTGGAACCTTTGGTTTGTAGTTGTTGATTGGAGTTGAAGAACTTCGTCTTCCTCTAGTTTCTCCACGAGGTACTCCCAGAAGGGCTTTTGACACGCTTCTCCTAAACTCTTTTAGTGTCAGTGGTTTTCCCTGGGATAGCATTGAAAATATGATAAAAGAGTTTACTATGGTTGTGTCCAGAAAGTGCCAGAAGATTCTGTGCCACCACTTTTTGGACTTGCGATCTATTGAGTAGGTAGATTTCAACATGTCTGCCTTATCGACATAGCCCATGTGAGCATTGTAGTCCTTTACTAATATAGGGCATGGAACAGCTACAATTTCACCGTTTGCCTGTTTTCTGTTTACAGTTGTCACTTCGTTAGGATTGTGGTAATTAGAAAGAAAGTAGATACCTCTCTTGTCTTTCCATTCGACAGCTACAATTCCAGTCATAGTTGACATGAAGTCATGTTCTCCTTGGTTCATATGTTTCTCTTCAGGCAAACACTCTTTTGGAAAAAATTGTCTGTCAGCTCTTGTTGTACCACAAGCTTGAATATTGTTTTTCTGTAAGTAAATCATTAGATTGACTGAGCTAAAAAAATTGTCACAATATATTACATAATTCTTATTTACTAATTCTTCAGTGAGTTCTGTTACTACCCTTTGCCCAAGATTCTTTTCAACTATTCCAGCCCTTTTACCTTCGTAGATTTGAAATTGGCTGATAAAGCCTTTTTCATCAGCCCTCACCCAAACTTTGTACCCACGTTTGGTTGGCTTATCTGGCATATATTGCTTGATTCCACTCCGACCTTTGAATGGAATCATGCTCTCATCAATTGATTGAAATCGAGATGGAGCATAGCATGCTTTGTAGGTTTCTTGAAGCTTGTTTAGGAGAGGCCTGATCTTATATAGTTTGTCATAATTAGGAGAATCTCGTTCGGGCATGTCATTATTATTGTTTATATGTAAATTTGTTAAAAGCCAGCCAAATCTGTTCACAGACATGTATGAAGATATGTAGTCATCTCTCAAATCTGCCTCTGAAGACCAGTAATCACGGTAGGAGGGAAGTTTTTTTATTCCCATTAGGATATTTAGGCCTAGAAACACTTTCATTTCTTTCCTTGTTGGAAATCTGATAACGCCCCCACCAATTTGGGTAGCGTAAACATTGGTTTCAAACACAAGTTTGTCAACTAGATCGTCGGGAAAAAGAGCTGAAAACACATCAACTGGGGTTGAAGCGTCAATTAGGGGACCTGTGCGTTCATTGAAATCATACGACTTATTGGGTGAGTAGTACTTTTGATACCACGTAACACTATCTTTGTAAAGTCTGTTAGCCAAAGGCTCAGAGTCCTCATCAAATTGAACGTCCATAGGCTGATTTTGAACGTCCAAGACTGCATTACCTTCGGGAATGCCAGGCTCTACCCCCTCTGCACTATGATTATCTTGAAAGTCATTTTCATTAATAATTAAAATCGGGATTTCATTACCTTCAGCTGTTTGGGCTAGGTCCAAATAATCTACCTCTAAGATTCCATTTTCTGCAACTGTGTATATTCCTTCAGCAACATCCGGGTATACTTGATCTTTGTCGTCCTCTGATTCAGGGTCAGATGGGATGTCTTCAGTTTCCGCCAGCCAAGCCTCTATGGATTTGTTCTCCATGGTTATAGTACCCCCTGAAATCAATAAGCAGTTGTAAAAAATGTAATAAGTAGTTTTATATAGTAAAAATAACAATATAAAACAGGTTTAGCAACTGGTACGTAGTATAAACGACGGCCGACCCCAAATGCATGGTGGTCATGTGGTGAAACCACCACAATAACGCCTAATATTTATTCGCCTGGCATCTCAAATCTAATTATTATAGTTTATATGTATATATTTAAGTACATTTATACTGAAAATATATGTTTGTACTTACCAAAAGTGATCAAAGCACAAAAGAAATACAAATATGTCACACTCAGTCAAGGCATGGACTCTTCTTTCACCCAGTCGTGGCAAACAACGCTCCTGCCGGGATTTGGGCGAATCTAGTGGAGCGGTTACGTAATTTGCCGCTAGAATGCGTCCTAAATCACTTCTGGAAGGTGGTTTCGTATATGCACCACTATGCGGGAAAGGAATAGAAATAAAAACATAGGTGGTTTCACTATGATGCCACTGTGCTTCAAAGGGTTAATAGATGTGCTGCGCAGTGTATTTTCCTTCCACGCATTTTCACTAGAATACCGGATGTGAAAATAGTGACTTCACCAGTATTACGGGTGTGAGGTGAAATCAATAATCTTGAATAAGCAAACCCTAAACGAGTCTGTTTTGTCCAGAGAGAGGCGCTACTTCTAAGAAATTTGCATTCTTGAAAGGTTTGCTCTTTTCAGTCGTACAAACCTATTAAATGAATTACACAGAATTATATGGCTACTTATGACTTTCTGATAAGACTAAACGTTCCAATAAATAGCTTCATGTGAAATGTTAAACCAAACATGTAGGACACACCAAACAGAGAGTTCTATTTACTTCGATTCCGTGTTGTCTGAAACTATTTTTCATGTAATCAGATTTTTTAAATATAAACATGTAATGGTTTTGATTTTGATGTTTTCTACTTATTTTACTAAGGGTGGTTACAAATATAATAAATGATTTGCTGTATTCATTTAATCCTAACTTTGGAGAAGTTGCCTTCCTGAGTCATGGAAGGTTTAAGTAGCGATTCATTGATTAAAAGTGTAAATCATGAAATAATTAATAACTAACGAATAGATGTGCAGCAATTCCTTTGGTATAAGATTTTTAATTTAATTTTCGGTGTACAAATGCATTTCGTACATTTAACAGTATACAGTTGTCTTGGTTTATGCCAGGGGACAACATACAACTCAAGATTCTACCAACAAACAGATAGCACTAATTATTTAAGTAATGCTTGATTGCGAATTAGTTATAAAAAGCGTAATTCAAATATATAGGCAACATAGTAATATTTTAAGGTATATTTATTTTTAAGAGATTAGAAAATAATCGCAATACAAACTTATTTAAAAGATTTTATAAATTTTTGGGAAAGGAGAATACTTCAATATATAAGAAGTGTAAATTTATTTAAATTATAGCCACGATCCTTAAAACATTCTGAACTGAACTATAAAAACAAGTTAAAACCTTTTTTTTTTTAAATTGTAACTTATAATAAAAACGCTGACCTCCATGTTATAAATTTAACATATGTTTGAAATGCACCGTATGTATGTATTTATTTATATTGTTTATTTTTCTTATTTTTAGACTACGTAAATGGCGTGTTACCGGGCGACATGTATTGTGGACAGTGAAATAAATTACAAATGGTTGTAGGCTATTAGATTTTATGAGCTGTTTTGTAATGTCAAATTAATAAGTATAATTGTACTTTTTACTTGTACACACACTTGATTAAGGCTTTTTTGCTGGGAGGAATATTTGATAAAAATTCAAATTTGGGTTAATGCAGAGTACGAAAATTATTACAATAATGTTAAAAACAGAGAAGTGATATAATACTCTTTATCTTTTATTTCAAACATGAAAATGAAAGTATGTGTTCATTATAATTTATATCTTTATGTAGAGTATTGCTAACACATTGAACTAAGTACAATTATAACACCACACTTACGCCTTAAACACTACAACTGTATATTTACCGTTACATTCTTCAATTATTATAGCAGTATTTTTTTATGCTTCCACCACAACTGAAACATGTAAACTCGCTGTTGGGTTGTAAACAAATTTAAACACACACAAACAAATAACAGATGCAAAGAGCGTCACTTTACACTACCCACTGGAAAAGACAACAATGAACTTATTCCGTGTTGCTGCCAACTCCCATTTAGACCCAAATTATTTTTTTTCTAATAAAATATAAAACTACTTTAATATTATAGGTAAAGGTGGTAATATGAGCCCCTACTTTCTTTTTTGTAAATAATAATTTTATTTTTTTATTTTTACCAAATTATTTGTGTTGGACTTCAACTAGAACATTTGGTGAATATATTTATAAATAATGCAGTCAATTAATTAAACATAAAGTGAAATAAAAAATAAAAAATCAAAACAAGACGTATTGTTAAACAAAATTTCTGTGCTGGTATTATGAGCCCCTAAAGTAAATACATGGAAAAGAGTGTTAAAAATGACAGTCATACAAAAATATCCTATATGAAAATTGTATTTTATTAATTACAAAACTTTAACAGTGTAAAAAAGGTGTAAACAAACAGAAAATATTTTATGGTCTGCAAAAGTCACAAACATACACATCTTTTTCAGCCCCAGCACAATCATTGTGTGCCCACATTTCACACATCATGCACTGGATCCACAGTTCTCCTCGATGATCGGCTGAGTAAAGTCCTTCACAAAACATACAGGGCGTATGCTCATCTCCGGGATTATCAACTCCCACAGGCATTTCCAAAACTGACTCTCCGGAATTGACGGAGCAGTCCGATTCATCTGAGTCCTTGTCTCCGAAAATTTTCCGTTTTACAGACTTGACAGTGTTTTTTGTCTTTGTTGCAGACTGGATTTTTTCCTTTTTCCTTTTCTCTGATTCTTCTTTTTTAGCGTCAGTCAATTTCTTTTTTTCCGCTGCTTCTAGCAGAGCATTTTTGTAGGGTGATGATGTGACCAGAGCAGCTTTTGACGGTTTCGGTCCTTTGTTTGAAACTTTTTTCTTAGGTTTGGGTACAGGCCATATATCCTTTGGTGACACAGCAGTTGTCGAATGTTGTTGTTTTCCACATTCACCGGATGGACCTGCAAGGTCTAGGTCTTCAGTGGACGGTCGAAATAAGGTGGATGTGATGGGTTGTAGGTGGGCTTCGGTCTCGGGCGGGTTATCCTCACTTAGACTTTGGATAATCTCTTCAGGATCATCGACGTCCTCCTCTGAGTGTTCAAAGTTGTGTACCATTTGAGGCTGTGTCGGCTTTCTCTTTCTTGCTTGCAGTAGGGTTTCCATGTCGAATGTCTCTTCAGATGATGGTGCAAAGTCTGCAGCAGTGAAGACATTCCTGTTGCATGGATACAATCCGGTTGTTTTAAACCCATTCACAGCTATCGACCCTGTCTGGCAAGCTAGGTACGCTTGTCCTAGAAGCTCTGCAATGTCATAGGGTCCCACTCGTTTTTCGCCATGTCGAATATACCGGCGTATTTGTTCACTGTAGTGGTGTTTTAGTGGCCCCAGGAATGACTTGTCTAACGGTTGTAGCTTATGTGACGTGTGTGGGGGCAAACTAATGATTGATATGAAGTTATCCCTCGCAAGATTCACAATATCTATGTTTTTTGTGTGAGAGTTGTGACCATCTAGGATCAGAAGTACAGGATCTTCTTTTGTTGGCTTAGTCTTCTCAATAAAATGGCGTAGCCAGTCTGTAAACAGGTTTGATTGTATCCACCCTGAAGGGTGGCACCTACCAATCGCCCCTGGTGGAGCACCTTTCATAAGCAGATCTGTCATGTTTTTTCTTGGGAAAATTAACATGGGCGGAATGAAAGTGCCCCCTGCGCTCATGCAACAGATGACAGTCACAAGAGAGCCTCTTTCAGCTGAGCTAAGAGCTCCCACTTGTCTCTTCCCCCGTAAACCAATCACTCTGGGAATTTTACTCTGAACCACAGATATCCCTGTCTCGTCGACATTGAAAACTCTGTCGGCTGGGTATTTGTGTTTCCTATACTCAGCTTCTAAGATGTCGAAGAAATTGTTTACTGCCTCTTCATTGAATCCATTTGCCCTTGAAAATGAAGTTGCTGAAGGTTTCAATACAGATAATACATCCTTGTGCCGCCTCATAAAATGGTCGAACCAAGCCCTACCAGCTAACCCCTCTGTTTTGAACGGATTTTTTATCCCGTTTCTTACACAAAGTTGGTAAGCTATTCTGCGAACATCTTGTCTGGTGAGACCGTAAAACTTGCTCTCCATCTGAAGCAGGTACTCAACAAGCTCCATTTCCAGCTGGTTTCCCATTATAGTTTTCCTTCCCAGACGAGTGGCAGCTGCTTCTTCTGGTGGCTTGTCACCTCGAGCAAGTCTTTGCAGAGTCGGTCTTGGGACAGAAAATTTCTGAGAAGCCTTTTTCAATCCCATTTCTTTGTTCCTAATCGCATTTATTGCCATGACCATATCATCGGTATTCCAATTTTTTCTTTTAGGTTTAGGTGCCTTGCTTAAACTCTTTCGTGGCATCTGAAACAATAAAAGTAGGAACACAAGTTGTAGTGCATGTAATATGAGCCCCTTAAAAATGGGGCTCATATAACAGGCACAGAAGGGGGCTCATATTACCGACATCGCCATATTGAATTTCCTTCATCCATAATCTATCTTTGTTACTGTCTGAATTATTTATCACCCACAATAAATCAAAGCTTAAAACCTACTCTATTAGATTACTTAGCCTATTAGAGTTACTGCAATCGAATAGTACTCATAATTAATGGCTAAAAAGTACCTTTTTAAAGTTTCTTAGTTGAAGAAAATACGAACACCTGTTGCAACCACCAACTATCATCAATAACTGAACCAGAGTGCTCTAGCGGCCTAAACAGGAACTTAATACAGTGTTTCCATCGATCCCCACTAGATTGCGTGCGCTGTATGACCAGATATATTGGGGGCTCATAATACCTACAGGGCTCATATTACCACCTTTACCTCTATGTATTAAAGATGTTCTTAGCAAAATTTTACTAATTTTGTTATTTTATCTTCAAAAAAATTAATGTTCCCAAATGGGAACAGTGGGACTGAATGGGATGGTGACCTATTGTTTCCAAATGGGAACAGTGGGTATAATAGGGGTGGTGTAAAAACTCAACATTATTGATAAATAAACTTTATTTTACAATAAACACTATGTATATAAGTAAAAACCTCTTTAAGTGAACTACATCAAACTAGAAATAACACATTTCATTATATTTCACGTTTGATATTTCACTGTTAAGAGTGAAATTCTTGAGAACAGTGTTGGTGAATTGCCACATTGCATTTTTTACACTTCAACCTGGCATTCATTTTTCACTGTGCGCATCTTGATTGTTTGTCATTGGTTACAAGGAAGTGGTTCACTTTGTCGTAACGTACCTCATCCACCACTCTTGATTCCACTGGTTTCACAAGACGAGGCGGTCTCCCTAATGTGAAACGTTGAGCATACTTTTGGAGATAAGTTTGGCAGATCACTCTTGTAAATCCAAGCAAATCAAGTTGTTCGCTTTTACTCTGAATTGCATATCTGTGAAGTTGCCATGCATTGTTTACAGAAGCATTTAACGGAAAACATAACAACTGCCAATACCATTTCTTACCTCTTATAGTTTTATACATAGTTTAGACATTTTTTCATCAAGGCGATCAACGCCTCCCATTTAGTTGTTATACAAAACAAAGCAAGCTGGCTGATCAACCATTATATGAGATTTACTTTTTTGACTAAATCTCTTTACTTTTCCAATTGGAAATGTTCCAGCTTGGGTCGAAGCCATTGTCACTACATTGTTATCATGGTAACGGACGAGTGTTATACCTGTTTCTTCATTTGTAACTTGAGAGTAACTCCCTCTTTCTAGTTGCTTTATATCTTTTTTTGTTGGCAACGGATTATTTAGTGTTCTGTTTTCCCTCAAAGTCCCAGTACAGCGGAAGCCCATTTCTTTGAGCTTTTTCAACAACGCAACACTTGTGAAAAAGTTATCAAAAAATACACTGGATTCTGTATTTGGTAGCTTACTCAATAACTCCATCACAACCGATCCACCTACTCCTAACTCAGGTTGTGTATTTCCTGTATTTTTCCCCATGTATGGGATTGATTGAATGACATACCCCAGCCGACTTAATAGACACCAAGCTTTGAAGTCAAACCTTAGTGGCTTGCCGTGCATGTGTTGTTTAGCTCCATGTCTACCGTAGTAAGGAATCATTGATTCGTCAATACTTACACTATTTTCTTCTAGATAAAATTTCAACCATTATTCATTCGGTTTTCCCCAAAGTGGTTTTATTTTAGCAAAACTATCACCTTCCCTAAGATTTGTGATTGTCACAAACATGAAAATATTTCATGATTTGTGTAAATCGATTTCTAGGCATAGCGTTACTCACTGCAGAGTTGTGACAATCAGGGCTCTGCTCCCAGTACATACGAAGTCCTGGAACTTGACAATACCCACTAAGTAAAAGTATTGCAAGAAATACTTTAAATTCGTCTATAGTGAGTTTCAAATTGTGTCACCATTTTGATAAGCATGTAAATTAGTTTGATGACATATAAGATTAATGACTTCATCGTCATAAAAAAGCTCAAATAGTTTTACAGGGCTCCCATCACTACTTTTGAGCCAATCCGGAAGCTCGAATTCTCTTTCATTGTACCTTGGAAGGTCTTTTTCAGTCCAAACATAGGTTTTTTGTTAGATTTTTTATAAATTATTTTCTTGCTTGCTTTTACTCTATTATCTTTTTTGTTTTCACTCTGATTAGGTGATGACAAACCTTTCTTCTTTTTGGCTTTTGGCTCATCATTACTGTTAGTACAAACTAAATTTCTAGTGCAAGGCTCACCTGCAGGAAGGGCCAATTCTTCCTCACCAACAACTTCAAAATGTTCATCATCTTCTGAAATGTCTTCAGGAACACCAATACTTATTTTTACTAGTTCTCCATCCACAATTTTACGAACCGAGGATTCCGCACTTGACAATAGTTGATTTCGTGATAGGCGTGAAAAATCTACCTCCTCCTCACCACTGTCGGCATCTGAATGAACCCCTTCATTTGGAATAATTACTATTTCACTTTCCAAGATATCTGTTTCCTGCTCCAAAATGTCTTGAATGTCATTTAGTATCAATCTGTAACAATGAAACATACGAATAACAACCTACCCATTCAGTCCCACTTTTCCCAAATGGGAACAACATACTTTATGTGTTTACAAAACATCATAAACAAACCGGTATAAAACTTTTCATTATTTACAACTAAAACTACAATGATATTGAGTTATTTCATTATGTGAAACATTTAATACACATCATGTATAATGCATAAGTACTTACTTTTCATAGTATGCCATGGTAGAAGCATATAACCTCAAAGTGAAGATCTACTGCATGGATAGCATGTGCTCAACTGTTGAGCAGGTGTGTTGTGGGGAAGCAGTAGTACCACCTGTCATAGACTAACAACAAACAATTTCCCTAAAATATTATTTTTTTATTTTTATTTATTTTTGAATAAATGTTCCCATTTGGGAACAGCGGGGCTAAATGGGTTACCTGAAGTGGTATAGGCTTATATTCCCACGCATTCACTCTTCTCCTCTTTGGAGCGAGTCGAACGTAAAACAATAAATAAATACTCATATACAATGAGTAATATTTTTATCTTATTTATATCATTTTTTTTAATTAATTTATTTTATTTTACATCATAAATAAATAAGGTAGGAATAGGATGAAGGTAAGGAAAATATTTGTTATATGTAGTCTGTTTGAGTTGACTTTTCAACCCCTTTGTTCTTTTCAGCTTACCTTTTTTCTTTTTCTTTTTACAGGTTTTGCAGCTCCAACTGCTTCAACAAAACTAATCTCTGAAGTTGTGGTAGAGATAATTCTTTCGTACTTATTAATAATTTTTACTCCTGCACGTACGAATGTTGGAAGTGAATTTCGATGTCGATGAAGCGGATGAATGCGGCCAGTACTTGTACCTTCGCCATCATTGGGAACTACAAGTGATTCACGATTCCAACTGAAGTGGGCCCCCCGATAATTTTTTAAAACTGGATTTTCTTCCTGTGAAAGCAGTAATAATACATCATTTTCCCAATATTTTAGTTTTATGGGCCTGTTTCCAGTTTCTTTCAGGTCACTTTTTTCCTAATGTGGCTTTTCATGTTTATTAATAGCTCGTTAAGCTGTGCAATAGTGAAATGCTTCCCAGTTCCTCTTGAGTATTCTTTAGCAATGATATCCCAAGCTCTCTTCTTTTCTTCAACAACTTTTGGGACTCGGCTCTTCTCGAAAACAACAACATGTTCCGAAAGGAGATTCACAAAAAACTGTTTGTTTGCTGATGGTTTATTGTCCAAATCTCAC
The DNA here is from genome assembly GCF_021130785.1 of Homalodisca vitripennis. Lineage (NCBI taxonomy): Eukaryota > Metazoa > Arthropoda > Insecta > Hemiptera > Cicadellidae > Homalodisca > Homalodisca vitripennis. Next base: position 102,954,588 of record NC_060215.1, read on the forward strand.
TTTCACTAGAGGACATTTCTAGTGATTTTATTTGTGACCACACTAAACAAACAAACGCAGGCTGCAACTGATGGGTGAGTGATGACCTGAGACTGAACTGAACTCAGTATTGACTGTGTAGCAGAGTGGTTGTGTGAGGTGGGGTGGGAGGGAGGGGAACAGAGAGGCGGCAACATGCTTGTGGCCGAATGTCTGATATCTACGTCACATCCGCAGCAAAGACCAAGATGTATATAGCCTAGTAGGATCTACTGTTGTCCGGAAACTTTCCAGAACCAAGTAAGATACATCTATCTAGACTTAGCTTGATCTTATTCACACTAAAATTTGTTGAGGCTAAATCTAGACCCTAGATTCTACATAGTAGAATCTACTTTTTATTCACTTCACTCATTGTCCTCTTTAATGACGCCTTGGATGAGTACTATAATATCAATAGAAACAAACTTGGTTTTATAATACTGGATATTAATTGTGATATTCTTAATATTAATTCGAATTCACAGGAAGAACGGTACATGGATATTCTGAGCGATGCAGGTTTCGTGGGGTGTACAGATAGAGTAACGCGACCATCTAGTAACACTTTTATCGATCACATTTTCGTAAAATTTAATAATTTGAGTCAAATTAATTCTATAATTCTAGAAACTACAGTGACCGATCACTATCCGGTATTGGCCCTGCTGTATTTACAAAAATACACACACTACTCAATGTCTGAATCGTTTTATAATAAGTAGGGGAGACCTGTGTACCTAGGGCCACCCCTTTTTCCCCCCCAAACTGTAGGGGGAATTTTCATTCTGGTGAGTTCAGTGTGTTGGCTAAACTGCTTGCAGCTCCTATTCCTGTGTTGGAGACAAACTAATGAGCATTGCCAGAGGATATCCAGTTGAGCTAGTTTTCACTTGAAAAAGTAATTCTTTCTACTTACCAGCTTGGATTTTTCACTCTGAAGGTAAGTGTATCAGATAATTTAGAGATAGTATGTGTGAAACTTTGTTTAGTGCAGAATAGATTTTAGTATTCAGGATTAAGGTTAGTTTGACTTTAAGGTTATGACAACACTATTGATAAAATATGTACAGACTTGTACCTAGGGCCACAGTAAACATGTGTACCTAGGGCCATGGCCCCAGGTACAAGTTTGGTGGCCCTAGGTACAAAAGCATTAAATGTGACTAATTTTTAAATTATATAACAATGTATAACCTAAAATTTAGCTTTTCTGATCTGTGTTTTTGGTTTTCAGATGCCCAGAAATAAAGAGGGTAAGAAGAGATCGCAACCAAACTCTGAAAATGTGATGGCTGCAGCAAATATGGTTCTAGAGGATGGCGTATCGGTGCGAAAAGCGGCAAAAGAATCTGGAGTGAAGAGAACAACACTGCAGCGCTATTTGGCCTACCAAACTGGTAAAACAGATCCAACTACTTATTTTAATAGATGCGCTGTGTGGACAGTGTTTACTAGAGAGGAGGAGGTTGAATTAGTTCAGTACTTGCTGCAGTGTAGCAAAATGCATTACGGATTGTCTAGAACAGAAGTAAAAAAAAACTTGCCTTTGATTATGCCACATTAAATGGAAAAACTTACCCTCCTACTTGGAATAGAGATTCTAAAGCAGGCGATCAATGGTACTTAAACTTCATGAAGAGACATGAGGCTGTAATAAGTCTTCGCAAGCCTCAGGCTACTAGCTTGGCTCGGGCTACTTCGTTTAATAGAGCCAATGTAAATACGTTCTTTGATAAATATTCAGAAGTCATTGAAAAACACAACTTTCCTCCAGAAAGGTTATATAATGTAGACGAAAGTGGTATAACTACAGTACATAATCGGGTCAAAGTAGTAGCAGGCAAAGGGGTAAAACAGGTAGGATCAGTCACTTCTGGGAAGCGAGGCCTTAACACCACAATTATATGTGTAGTAAATGCCATTGGAAACACCGTTCCTCCCATATGATGATCTTCCCTAGGGTACACTATAAATATCATATGATCAAGGGAGCTCCTCCTGGAACAATGGGAGCAGCTCACATGACAGGTTGGTCAACTTCAGAAAAGTTCCTTGAGTATTTGAATCATTTTATTTATCATGTAAAACCCTCACCAGAAGAAAAAGTCCTTCTACTCCTTGACAACCATGACACACACGTCACAATTGAAGCAATTGATGTCTGTAAATCTAATGGCATAGTGCTATTGACATTTCCGCCTCGCACTAGCCGTAAGCTACAGCCCCTTGATAGGGGGGTGTATGGGCCATTGAAAAAATAATACTACAATACCGCGTGCACAGAGTGGCTGAACATGCACCATGGCACTCCAATTTCTATCTATGATTTGGCTGAGATATTTGGGAAATCATACCCTAAGGCGTTCACGCATACAAACATACGAGCAGGGTTCAGAGTTTCCGGCATCTGGCCTATAAACCGAAATATATTCACGGATGACGAGTTTTTAAACTCAAGTGTTTCAGATAGGCCTTTGCCAGTGCAAGCACAACTTGAAGCTGATGACCCAGGCCTAATGGGACCAACGACTAGGCCTACTCTTGACACAACCAGCTCAGACTTGCTTGAAACCCGACCATCAACATCTGGCACCAATATTTCAAATGAAGCTCAGCCTACAAAAAGCGTAAAGCTTACCCCAGAACAGGTGCGGCCTTACCCTAAAGCACCACCAAGGAAGATGACTGGCAAGCGAGGAGGGCGTAAGCCTGGGAGGTGCCGGATTTTAACCGACACTCCAGAAAAACTTGAAATTATGGCTATCAAACAAGAAAAAGTCTCAAAGAAGGCTGGAAAGCTTGCTAGTAAAGAAAAGACAAATGAAAAAATTAACTGCCTTAAAGTTCGATCGAAGCCAATTGTCCTAACTTGCAAGAATCAAAACCAAGGTCGCAAATTTCTTACTTTTGACGATTCCTCTACATCTGATGAAGACATCCCAGAAGAAGATTCCGATTCAGTTGATGACATCTGTGACTGGCCACCGCAACCAATGGAGAGTGATGACGGCATCGACAAACCAGTACAAGCAGGAGATTTCTGTTTAACGCTATTAAGTGGCAAGAAATCAACTCGAAACTTCGTAGTTGAAGTGTTTGACGTGGATGAACTAGCCAATGTGTATTCAGTGAAATACTTAAAAAAAGCTGACTCCACCAGAAACAACTTTGTGTATGACAAAGATGACATATTTGAACTTTCCGGTTGTGAAATTATCTCCAAATTACCCAAACCCATTTCAAACTCGTCACGAGGTAGGATCCAACTATCATTTGGTGTTGATTTTTCTGCGTACAAAGTTGATTAAAAACCAATGTAATTCTAAAATACTGTTTTTTACCTAACCATTTAAGTAAAGGTATAATACCAGATAATGCTTGTTTATTTACTTTGAACCCAGTTTCTATGAAATCACAATTTATTGATTATGGTAATTGGTGGCCCTAGGTACAAATATATGTGGCCCTAGGTACAATGGTTCATGGTACCTAGGGCCACTTGCAATCTTTAAAAAAAATACAAAAATGCAATAAAATATATGATTTTAAAAATTAAAAAAATTTGGTAAGTAGAAGAATAATACTAAATAGGTTCTATAGAATTTGCTATACAAAAACAATAAATTTATACAAAATATGAGTGTTTGAAAAAATATGGCCCTAGGTACACAGGTCTCCCCTATAATTGGGCAAATATTGGCAAAGATCGTGTAAAATTACACAGCATGCTGCTAACCCTGCATTTTGTCTACAACATAATGAGAAAAGAAATTACAAATGTATAAAATAAATATTAGATTTAAGTTTTGTATTTACGAACCTCTCCTCTTAAGCGTAGACTTTTACAATCATGATGCATTCGTTCCTGAACAGTGGACACACAGGAAAGAATCTGCTTTATTTATTTATTTCCAACGGTAGGTAAACCATTATAATTTATACAACAAATTTGACACAACAAAATGGCATAGCTGACAATACATGACATAGAAACAACTGACCAGAAAGACTGCAATGATATACTACTAAACTATAAATATTAATTATAATATTACCAAGTGATACCCACCGTAATAAAGCAAGTCAGTTGCAACACAAATAGAATAATAATGCTCACACTAAGCATACACAATCAATTTTATAATAATTTAAAACATTTTTCTCACGCTAAAAATAAATAAAAAAAACCTGGACATAATTTAAATACCTAAAAAAAGTAACATAGAATAAACTATTAGTAACAGCGTAACAAAAGCTGTGTAACAGTACGTAAGAGGGAGAATGACTATACACAGAAATAACAAAGAGAATAACTATAGACGGTAGATAACAAGGTAAATAAACTATGTATAGCGGTACAGATCTTTAAAAATATTTAACAAGAACAAACTATAAAGTTTCAACAATAAATAAAGCAGTTAACGATAAAAAATAACATAAACAGAATTTATAACAAGTATAGCCAGATAATTGAGTACAATTTAAGCAACCCAACAGGCAAATTTTTTCTCAAACAATTTAAACCATGATTAAATCTGCTTACACAGTCCGCGTAAACGCATAGGTGTCCGCAAGGGACGATCACATGTGTTGCCTGCTCTGACAAACACACTCTGCAGTTTGCAGCAGGTGCTACTTCTGCAGCTGCAGCAAGACGTGGCCTTTTTGAAGCCGGAGTTGACGCGGCTGCAACAGGAGGCACTCCTTCTTCCTGCTGACGCTGTTGGACAATCGCATTTTATTCGTGTATAAAGCTTGACTAGAACAAGTTATTTTGCTAAACCTCTAATTTATTTTTGTTACACCCTGCTGTACCTCCTCGGTCGGGCGTCTCCACGGACCAACGCCAGGTACCTCTGGGCGTACACGTTCTTAGTCCTCCTCAGTACTTCTGCAATAGACAGTATTGTATGTTACGACGTACTACAACATTTTTTCTTAATATCGATTTGTAACAACCTAACAGTGAGCGATACTTAAATGTTTATTATTACGAGACTACGATATCTGTATTACTATACTTTTAACATTTTAGTTGTTATATTAAGACATACTACAACATTTTTCATAATAAACGATTTATAACGACCTAACAATGAGCGATACTTAACTTTTGTAATATTACTACGTTACCTCTATTAATCTACTTCTAAACATTTAGTTGTTATATAATTTTTATATCGTTTTTTACATTCCATTGCTGTGGGCTGTATTTATGTCTTCTTCCTTGAAGTGGTCGACCACATGGAAACAGACGTCATCGAAACTCGTGGAACTGTCGAAGAGCTGGTTGCACAAAGGACAGATACGGTCCTGATCACAGTGTTTAGGTCGCATGTCTGCCATACATATCGGTTTCTTACATATTTAAACGAGTTATCCCATACATTCCCTCGTTTTGGAAACTTAAAGCCTTCAGGAGGTTCCACTGGGAAATTACCTACCCACAGGGAATATTCCTAGCTGACATCACTAGATATTGGCCTTATTGTGACGTAGACCGCCACAGAGGGGGTGAAAGTTTGACTCACTTGGCTGGTGTGCTGAGGTCCAGCTCAACACGGCGGGTGATGACCGGGGGGTTGTTGTGGAAGGAACAAACACTTCAACTGCTGTATAACCGATGTTTAATACAAATATAGCCGCTCACTGGCTCCAGACGCGACCACACTCCTATCTAACTCGCAGATCAACCCTAACCGACAAATTTGTGACGTACAGAAAGCGCGAGCCCGACCTAATGACCCGACCGGGGAAGGCGGCGGCTCACATAGGACCTCTGGTGCGGCTCTCGCTGTCGTCTACATTCGCACCTCGCACCACACTACCGCTGCTGTCCACTTGTTTTCCGCACTCCATCCCTCCTTTCGTGACCCCGACGATGGGAGGGGGGTAGTCATCGTCACACACCCCCACGTAGATCTCCTATCCAGGGTTAATTTCGTCTCCAGCATCACAGGGTAGAGGGGGCATTAGGGACCTGGAACCTCAATCGTAGAGAACGCTGACGCCAGGTCGCTGAATCACAAACGCTAGGCTGTTAGGCCCTGGGGAGCTACAGTCCATAGTTGGCTCTACACCTTGGTAGACCGGTTTCACAGATCCATAAGTCAATGAGTCTTATCCTCGGGACAGGCCACTCCACATAGTCCATGATTCTCTTCTGGAGTCTATAATGAGTCCCAACGCGCCGAAGAGTAGTACCGCGCTGTAGTTCATCTTCTGGGTCAAGCTCACCGCAACCCCCCGGACTGGCTTTCAATCGGACTTCCTAGCCCTAGCTGTTGTACACATTGGGACCAATTCGCGGATAAGAACTCTCTCAGCCGTTAACACAATAATCAATCATTCGAACTCACAAAATGTCCATTGTCCACGTGGCTGAGAGAGTAAATACACACATATATATATATATATATATACCATGATAATTTCCACGAGCCTAATTTAAAACAAATATATATTGTGACGTCGGGGCCCATGTTCCCGCCGTCTGGAAGTTACTGGAGGGGGAGGTCAGCAAGGTGAGCGCCCGAGGCGGTGTGTACGTGAGAGGACTCCGGCGCGAGCGGACGTCCGAGCTCCCTGAGGGCCGATCTAGTGTAGGGTTTAGCCTAGTGATGGTCGTGACGCGTGGTGTCCGTGGGTTCGGAAGTGTTGTTGTTTAAGTTAATAAAGTTGCTGTAATCTGAGCTGCGTTTGGTTCCTGAGTACACCCCCTTCGCCCCAGCTGAGCAGGAGGCGTGACAAATTGGTGGAGGCAGCCGGGTATCCTGAGGTGATCCAGAACCAAAGACGGATTAACGATCCCAGGTTAGTAATATAATATTTAATAGTAATATAATATAATAGTGAATATTTCTTTTTAAAATTCGGATTGTTTTTTTTTTTAGTAAATTGATTAAGTTGAAAAAAAAAATTTAGATTGAAAGAACAAGATAGAAAGTTAGTTTTTGATCCAAATAATTGTAGTTACCTTTTGAAAGCAAAGTGTAATTTGAAGTAAATAATTTTATTTGTTTTCTCGTAGCTTGTAAGCCGAACATAATTTTGTAGTTGTTGTAAGAGTAGCCTACTTAGTAGCCACAGTGCGTCGAACCAAGGTACCGGTAAGGGAGGCAACCTACCCGTGATGTAAACAAAGCTGTTTCTTTTTATTGGTGAATAGAATAATTTTGAGAAATAGTTTGTGTTTTTATAAAGTGGTAAAAAAAACAAAAACAAAAAAGAGAGAGCTTGTCCATGAGTAGGCCAGATCAAACCCAATTGGTACGACGACTGTCGCGGCATTGAAATGTTGTGGTGTTTTGAATGAATAACCCTTGTGTTCAGGGGAATATGTATATTTAAATTGTTGATTTGATTTGGATTGCGATTGTGATTTTGATTTTGTTTTGATTTAATTTTGTTCTGATTTGATTTTTATTTAAATCTTAATTTGTGATAGGGTGGAGCAATCGTATGTCGTCCCCAAACATCAAGTTTAGTGTAAAAACAAGAAGTCAGTCAAGGCTGATATCAGTTAGTGAGGTTCCCGAAGACCCAGGACAACCCCACAGACATCTTGAGGAAGTAGGAACCGTAGCTGAAGTCGATTTAATTCCCCTACCTGGTAGTGGTCCTGACGGTGAAGAGGAAGTAGAAGCTATGGCTGAAGCCAGGGGGCCTGTTATTACTCCAGGAAAGTTCAGGGGCGGAATGGAGGACAACGTGGAGGAGTATCTAGCCCAATTTGGAAGAGTGGCAAAGGCCAATGGCTGGAACGAGGATAAAATGTTGGTTATTCTCCCCTGTTACCTGGAAGGGGCCGCTCTGAAATGGTACGAAAACCTAGAGCAATCTTTAGGAGCCAATATCACCTGGGAGCGGGTAAAGAATGGAATGAATGATACGTTTCAAGCAATCGCTTGGGATGAACAGATGGAGTTCCGACTGCGGATGCGGATGCAAGGGGAGGGAGAGCCCGTAGAATCGTATGTACAAGATGTGTTAAATTTATGTTCAAAAGTGGACCCCGGAATGAACGAGAGAACTAAGATCAAACATGTTTTAAGAGGATTAAGGCCATCTCTATTGGAGAAAGTGATGGTGATGACCAATGACACTCTAGAAAGCCTACTGGCTAACGTAAGGAAGATCCAGACCGCACGTTTCATGGCTGGACAGCGGGTAGACCACCTACTGGGGGAAGTCTCATCAAAGGCGACAACTACAGGGAACGCCAGTCAGCCATCCAAGACGGAAAGAACACAGGAGCTAGAAAGCAAACTAGAAAACTTAACATCTGAATTTGCCAAATTAAGCATGCGTCTTCTAGAACAGCAGGAGAAGAATCGAGATACACGAGGCCGCATGACTGAGAACAATAAGCAACAGCCAAGGGTTCAGTTCGAAGTTCCGAGGGAAAGAAGAGCACAAGATGGTGAACAGTATGGAAGGTGGAACCGAGGGAGAGCAAGAGGAGCCTACTCCACCTCGAATCGTGGAAGAACTAGTGACGGTCGAGTGATATGCTACCAGTGCAATAGACCCGGTCATTATGCTGTTGCCTGTCGCTCAGGAAATCAGGGAAACGACAGAGGGAATCACTAAATCAGGGAGCGAGTGGTTCCGCTAGAATGAGCTCCCAACAACAGAGGGAACATCCTAATGAACAGAGGATGAGCGTCTTGTGCCAAGAACATGAGCGCCGAGAATGGCATGACACATGGAGGAGATACAACCGTAATCCACGCCATGAGTATCGCCGTGGGGATTTTACCAACGCTATACCCAAGGAATTCCCTCGTCCCGAGGCCAGTACTGTTAGGACCATGGGAGTATTGGAAATAAAAGGAAAATTAAATCAGAGGACAATGCCAATAATATTAGATACTGGGGCCTGTGTGAGTTGTGTTGATGAGAATCTGGTAGCCAACGTGAGAGACAGGATTAAAGCAGTACAAGGAATGAATGTTAAGACAGCCACCGATGAGCCAGTACAGATTTTGGGTAGAATAGAAATTATCTTAGAAATCAGCCACTGTGTGATATTGTTCCCAGTGTTTGTGGCCAAAGGAGTGGGTGACTGTTGTATCCTGGGTAACGATTTCCACCTGAAGTTTGGTACAACAATAGATTTCTCGAGGAGAAGAGCCCAATTTATAATCGCCAACGAAAGAAAAATCTCAGTAGATTTCCTCAGCGCGGAAAAAGACTACAAGTATTTGCGTCCACCTCCAGACCCCTCGTGGTTGAAGCACATACAGTTTGAAGAAAGACAACAGATACAGGCGAGAGTAATATGTGATGATTCTACTGAACTCCCTCCAAGAAGTCAGAGACTCCTGAAAATTAAGTACGAAGGTTTGTTGCCCACTTTAGGAGTTATGGAACCAAAGGAAGGAATATTTAGAGAAAAATCTGTTCTAGTGCCCTACGGATTGACTCACGCCGAGCCACCTAACCAAGTATTGGTGATGAATCTGGCAGATGATAAAATGTGCCTACAAAGAGGCGAAGTGTTAGCGGAGGTATATGAAATTTGTGAACTGCGAGAAGAACCGACCAGCGAAGTCGAGGGAGCAAGACCAGAAAAGAGCGAGCTTGAGGAGGCAAACATAGATATTAATCCGCAATTATCCCCAGAGAAAAGAAAAGCCCTACTTAAACTGCTGACAGAGTTTAGAGACCGCGTTGCCTGGAATAAATCTCAAATAGGACGAACAAACGTGTGTGAACTGGCCATTCCACTCACTGACGATACCCCAGTGCATCAACCTCCCTATAGGGTGTAGCATCGTGAGCGAGAGATTATCAGGGAGCAGGTGGATGAAATGCTAACGAAAGGAGTCATTCGGAAAAGTAACAGCGCTTACGCATCTCCAGTTGTACTCGTAAAGAAGAAGAACGACACATGGAGGTTCTGTGTAGATTACCGTAAATTGAACCTATGTATCCAAGATCTAGCGTATCCCTTACCATTAATTGGAGATATATTGACATACTTGAACGGATGTCAATGGTTCTGCACCCTAGACATGAACTCTGGTTATTGGCAAATACCAATTAAGGAAGAGGATAAGCACAAAACTGCTTTTATAACGGCAGACGGCCTTTGGGAGTGGGAATGTACCCCCTTTGGACTCAAGACTAGCCCAGCGGTGTTCCAGAGATGTATGGACCGGGTACTAGCAGGGTTGAAATGGGGGAGCTGTCTGGTTTACCTCGATGACGTATTAGTCATGGCACCAGCATATGATGACATGCTGAGCAGATTAAGGCAGGTCTTGGAAAGGCTTAGATCAGCCTCTATGACTCTTAATCCAACCAAATGTTCATTCGGGTATAGCGAAGTGAAGATCTTAGGACATACGGTAAACGCCCAAGGTATAAGTCCCAGCCCTGACAAGATACAAGTAGTAAAAGACTTTGAGGCTCCAAGACGACTAAGAACTCTGCGACCCTTTATTGGTATGTGTAATTATTACAGATCTTTTGTGCCGGATTTCTCTAAGGTAGTTGGTCCTTTAGTCCATCTTACCAGGAAGGATGTAAGATTCCATTGGGGTCCTGAACAGGAGGCAGCCTTTGTAGATCTGAAGGAGCGCCTGACATCAGCTCCAATTCTGAGACATTTTGACCCAAAGTTGCCCATTGAGTTGCACACTGATGCGAGTGACCAAGGAGTAGGCGCAGCCCTTATGCAAAAGGATGGAGAGACATTGCTTCCAGTAGCGTATGGTTCACGAAGGTTATCGGATGCCGAGAAAAAATACACTACAACTGAGAAAGAGTGCATCGCTGTGGTCTGGGCGGCGCAACATTTTAGGCAGTTCTTATGGGGCCGAAAGTTTACTATAGTGGTGGACCACCACGCGCTACGTTGGTTAGACAAGAACAGAGACCTGTCGGGCAGACTGGGCCGTTGGGCTCTCAAACTTATGGAATTTGATTACAAGATTAAACACAAGCAAGGGAGATTGTACGTGGTACCAGACCGTCTATCAAGGAATCACGGAGGGGTAGACGATCCGGAGGATCAGGACAAGACCAATGATATCCCAATGTTAGCAATTAACCTGAAAGATCTCACCAGTCTACAGAGAGAAGATCCCGATTGCAAAAGGATAATAGAAGCAGTTCAAGACCCCGACGGAGCAGCTAGCGCAGATCGACGGTTGGCTAAGAGCTTTATAGTTGAAGACGGGTTACTATACAAGAAGAATGTCGCACATGTAGGTCACAAGAAGTTACTAGTGATCCCAAAAAGTATCAGAGATGAGGTGTTATTTGAATGTCATGACAGTCCGTTATCTGGCGGCCATCTGGGGTTCAGTAAATAATTCTTCAAGATAAAAAGCAGATACTACTGGCCAAATATGGTTAAGGAAGTTGAACGATACGTAAAAACGTGCCCGGACTGCCAGAGTCGCAAGACACCCAAACGAGCAGCCGCAGGGTTCTTACAACCTATTCCCGTGGAACAGCCATTAGATACCATAGGAGTGGACTTCTTGGGACCGTTTCCGAGGTCAGCGAAAGGGAATGTATATATAATAGTAGCAGTAGACTACGCCACAAAGTGGGCAGAGGCCGAGGCAACGAGAACGACGACTGCTGAAACAACAGCGAGGTTCCTAGTAAACAGGATAATCTGTAAGTTCGGATGCCCAAAGAAGATATTGTCAGATAGGGGGACGAATTTCACATCCTCCTTGGTGAAAGAATTGTTAAAAGGATTGGGAATACGACCAGTATTTACAACTGCCTACCACCCCATGTGTAATGGATTGACAGAACATTTTAACGGTTCTTTGACCCAAATGCTGTCGAATTATGTCAGCACTAACCAGAGAGACTGGGATTTGTATGTAAGCCTTACTTGCTTTAGCTATAACACATCTGTACAAGAGACAACTCGACACACACCCTTCTTCCTTATGTATGGTCGAGAAGCACGACTTCCCATAGACGTGTCCCTACGCCAAAATGCGTCAGAGGACCCACAAGTCGAGGAAGTGCTGGAGAGAGTTCAGAAGTGCCGTGAAGACGTACAGAAGATAATCAGCGGTACACAGAAGAAGCAGAAACAGAGGTTTGATAGGACCCGTCGACATGTGGAATTTGAACCAGGGGATCAAGTAATGGTGTGGACTCCCATCCGCAAGAAGGGTAGATCGACTAAGCTGCTACACAGATGGACCATACCAGGTCGAGGCTAAGCTATCGGACGTGAACTACGTGATACTAGTCACCAAAGGAAAGAAGCCTCCGTTCCAGGACACAATTCACGTTAGTCGGCTGAAGCGGTACTACCCTAGGACACTGTGAGAGGGTTATGGTAAACAAAACAAAATGGACTAAAAGTAGTTGTAAATGATATTTAGTAAAAGGTAGATTAATAATTATTAATGTAGGACCATGTTCAATTTTTGGACTTTCCAACTTATTGTGAATTGTAGTGAGTGGTAGTAAAACCTTAACATTAGTGCACGAAATGAGGAACTCATGAAGGTGTGCTTCACGACAATCAATAGCCGGTGAATGAACTATGAACGTGCCGTCAGCAAGATCAAAGTTCGAACGGAAGGGGAGAGTGTGAAGACCTTGCTGAGGACAATTAGTTCGGTTAGTGTCGGTGTCGCGTGGACATAAGTGAACTGAAGACAACCTGAGTCCCATAATCGTGGTTCATTATATATATTCATATACGTTTATTCTCAGAACTGATTTAATAATTTTCCAATAATTGCTATTTATCGTACAGTGTTTAACATTTTATTTCTTGTTTAATTGTGTTACTTGTGTGTGTACCTAAGTCCTGACAGAGACAGGAACGAGGTGAGCGGCTATGGAATACCAGATAGCGGTGATGTATCTAGTTACGTGTAAGTGTATTTTGTGTGCAGTCGCAGTTACCTGGATCCACAGCGACAACCGGGTGCCGATATCTGTAACTACAGGGGTGTACTGGAAAGAGATACCCGAGATGGTGATGTACGAGTCATCAGTTCCTGTAGTGTATCAAAGTGTGTTGCCAGAGGTCGATATGGCTCATTTGTCACTGCCAGAGAATAATGGTTTTTGTAACAGAGTATTAAATGATCCCCAATGTATGTTGTTCGCATGGATTCTTCAGGCCGATAAAAGAATAGGACAGCAAGTGAAATGGCTGAACTCGAGCCTCAGTGGGAAATCCGATGTATGTGTAAAGTCTAATAGTATGTCTGCTAGAGTCCAGAGGAGTTTAAGTGTGATAGGAGATTTCGCCCATTGGTGCTGTGGAGTAACGACTAAACGACAGTTAAAACCTTTATTCACTAATCAATATTTAATGTCAAAATTTGAAAATAAAAATTAATAAATGTACAGTGAGCAAGTAACTGAAGCCTTTTCAGAAATAGAGAATGTCAATTTAGGTATGAAGAATTACAGTGCAGAAGTAGAGAGGACCTTCGCACGTGTCGTGGATGTTGGCGTTAACATAACCAAGTTAATCGATCGATTTCAGAAGTAGGAATTCACAAACGAACAGAGAAATGATCACAAGAGTTTTAGTTTGTTACAGGTGAGCGCGCACCATACAGTACGTCAGTTACAATTGTTACAACTTGTTACACGCCTAGAGATATTGAGTCAATGTCGAGAGGGGAAGATCCCGAATTCTATAATAACTGCAGATAAGCTAAGAGAGGATTTAACAAAATTAACAGTTGCATTAAAAGCGGACAGCTATGACCTAGCGATACCAGTGGAGGAAGTGTCTAAATACCTTAAGTTAGAAATAGCTGATTGTGTAATTTCTGGTAACTCAATCTTAATAAATTTGCAGATTCCAATCAAGAAACTTACGTCCCAATGGAGATTGTATACCCCTTTAATAATACCTTTCGCGTGGAATAACCAGACTTGTACCATTAAGCAGGAAACGTCATTTTTGGTTAACAGTGAAGACAGTATGGTAGTGATACAGGGAGCAGCCGTGCAGCACTGTCAGCCGAATATTAATCCACTATGCTATGTCCCTAGATACGCCGGTGACGCTGTGTCCGGTTCACGTTGCCCTAGAAAAACATTTATGGGTGCGACCATACAAGAGCTGAGCTCACTAATGTGTATTTTCATGTGTTGTCAGGTGCACGTGCCACTTATCACCCAGATAGACGACTTCACCTATGTACTAACCCATATTGTTGAGCATTTAGAGTTTGTGTGCAGATACACTTCGAACACTACAGTTAAGATAACAGAGCGTAAGAGCCTGGGTGCACTACACGTGAGAGTGCCGTGTGATTGTAGCTTAGTCGCTGACTCCCACATTTTGGTTTCAGAAAGCTATCCGTGTAGACAGGAAGCGGATAAGTTAGCTGTGGCACACATACTTCCCAGCTTCGTGGTCAAAATTAAAACCTTTGAAAATCACCTCTAAAATTAATCATGTTTCCCAGCACTTTCGCCGTCCTGGGTATGACGTTAAACTGCCCACCCCCACCAAAACCATTCCCCAATTCCTACCCAATCCCTTAAACTGCCTACCCTGTGTCCCTTCTCTTCGCACCAGGGTCTATTCTATGGTCTGCATTTCTTCCTTCTTTGTGCAGCCCTCGTTTTTATCTTACTTCTTTCCTATCCATGTTCTACCCTTCTTTTTTTTTCCATTTTTCTCCGTAGGGGAGCGCCCTGCCCGGACGCTTTAAGGTTGGGCGACCTTTCGTACCCCTGAGCTGGTGCCAGACTATTGTCCCGAAACCTGGCACCTCACCCTATCTAACCGAAAACTCCTAATCCTGCCCCGACTGGGTCCGTGTTGTTGTTTGCTGGGAGTGCCGGAACTGCTATACAGATCCTCGAGCATGCCCGTGTTCGGGGCTGTGTGGTAGCGGAAGGCTGATGTGAGCTAGCTCTGCCGAGGCATAACAATATACATGAACCCTGGTGCCAGCCACTTCGGTCCCCTGGTCAGGAAGTGAGTAATGGACAGATATGTCGGAGATTTCTGTTGCCACGTGCGAGCCCGAGCCGTGCGTGAATTCCCGGCTCGGTTAAAACGAGATAACACCGGGCCCCGGGGAACTGGGGTGGGGCTGCCTGCCAAGCTACGGCTGACAGGTACCCTAGGGTATACCCGTTCCCGGTGTCTCGGCCTGCACCTTTACTCACGATGCGCTGGTAAACTACAAATTATGGATGTGGGCAATGAACCCCTTACCTTACGGGCAAAACACACAACGAGTAGTAACAAGAGAATCGAATAATGATTTAGATAAAAAAACGTCCCCACTCTTCAGAATCCGAAGATGGGGAAGAAATAAGTAAACAGATAAGACTAAGTAATACAAGTAACTCAAACAAACAGTATCTTTCCTACGCTACTTTTCCTTGTGTTTAACACAAAAACGAGAGCGACAATCTGTCCAAAGTGAGTCCCTTTGTGATCAACAAGGCATTAGTCGGAGCAGGCGGTTCGCCGTTATCGGTCAGGAAACTTCGTAACGGAACTATCCTGGTTGAGGCGGTGAACGCTCTACAAGCTCAGAAATTCCTCTCCATGAAGACTTTTTACGATCAGGTAGAAATCACTGTACAGTCTCATGAATCTCTAAATTGCAAGTAAGGGAATAGTTTTCAGTCGCGAGATGCTGTGTTGCTCAGAAGCGGAACTGAAGGAAGAGTTAAAGGATTCTCTCGTCACTGATGTGGTGAGAATAACGAGGGTCGAGAATGGTGTACCAACACCCACACCAGGTCACCATTTTGACCTTCGCCCTACCTCACCCACCAGCCACGATTAGAGCAGGATACCTTTCTCTTCAAGTTAAACCTTACTTCAGAAATCCCCAAAGATGTTTCAGATGCCAGCGTTTCGGACATTCGAGCAAAACATGCAGCGGCTTAGAGACATGTAGCAGATGTGGTCAAAGTGGCCACAATGACAAAAGATTGCACAAGCGGAGAAGAGCACTGTGTGAACTGTAAGGGCAAGCATTCTTCAAGCTCTCGCAGTTGCAAGATTTATTTGGAGGAGAAAGAGATATTGAAGTTAGTTACACTAGAAAAACTGTCTTTTGGCGACGCCCGTAGGGAGTATAGGAGACGACTTGGACAAACTCCAAGAAAAGACATCTCCTACTCTCAGGCCGCTTCCTGCTCCTCCAGCCCAGCCCGCACAGTGCTCCTCCTGCTCCGCTCTGGAGGGCATGGTGCGAGAACTCACTAAAACAGGTCGCTGCTTGGTGCAGCAGTTAAATGCCAAGGCCTTGCCGCAAACACAAGCGAGTAGTCATACGACTTCTGCCCCCGTAGCACAGGGACCCCCGAAACAAACAGGAGCCATTCCCAGGCCAGTTTCTGTGTCCGTGGCACCCGCTAAAGGTAAAGAACGACCCATCTAACCATTCCAAAACGGCAGAGGAAAGGAAGTCTCTCCAAGAGAGACTTAAAACCCAAATCCGATCGAAAGCTCAGGCGAGAACAAAGGGAAGCACTGTTTTCAACCCCCCACAACCTCCCCAGCTCTTCTCAACTTTCCATAGTTGATGAGGATGAAATGGGAGATGACCTTCTGCTTCGATCGGAATTTCAAACAACTCAAGGTACATTTAAACTTAATAAAAATAAAAACAGACAGAAAAATTACATACAATTAAATAAAACATGAACGAATTTAAAAATTATCCAATGGAATATTAATGGTTATCGCGGACATTTGGAAGATGTAAAAACATCTTTTTACAAACCAAAACACCTCATGTAATTAGGCATCCAAGAGACTAAACTCCACCCGGGATGCCAAACCCCTTTGAGGGGATTTGACATCTTTCGTGAAGATTTCCCTCACGACGGGCATGCCTGTGGTGGTGTTGCTCTATTCGTGGATGAATCCCTAGGTGCCTCTGAGGTGCCCCTCCAATCCAATCTCCATGTGTTTGTGTGTCAATCCAAGTTCCGTTTAAACTGTATATATGTACTGTCTACTTTCCACCAATCCAGTCACCCTCTGTCAAGGTGATCTCGAGGCACTGATCGGCCAGTTACCGAAGCCTTTTTCTTCTCCTAGGCGACTTCAATGCCCACCACAACATTTGGGGGTCAGACCATTCCACACCAAGGGGAAAACTTGGTCGCAAGAGTCCTCGGAGATCAAAACATCTTCGTCCTTAATGACGGATCCCCAACTTACCTGTGTCCAAGGACGGGAGGTCGGTCTGCTATAGATTTATCTATATGCAGTCCAGAACTTGCTCATAGATTCGACTGGGAGGTCCTCTCCGACAACCTTCGGGAGTGATCACTTCCCAATTCAGATCAAAATACCGATTCTTCGTTGAATATCACTAGAAGACCCAAAATGGATCATCGATAAAGGTGACTGGGCATGGAATCAAACATGTTTACGACATCTCCTTACTACCCCCAGCCCTTCTCATTGCTGAGCGGTTCAACCGCAATCTCAGAGCGCCTCATCGCTTATCACGCTGAGAAACAAACTACCTGGGATGAAAACCTGAGCTGGCTTCAGTTAGCCTTCCAATTCTGCTCTTCACGAAAGTCATGATTCCACGCCTTTTCAGGTCATGTTTAGTCGTCCTCCTTCTGATCCCTTGTCCTAATCTCTGGAGTCTGGATAGTCTTCTACCAGTACCTGGTACTCCCATAATGTGAGTGACACTTGGGAAAGCAGTCAGGGTTAAGCTCCTACAGTCTAGGGAAAGGGTGAGGAGAAAATTCAATAAGGGACGTATTGCTAACCCCTTCCAGGTGGGGGATCTTGTCTTTTGTAAGGCCCATCCGGTCAGTTCGGCCGTGGATAAACGGGCAGCCAAACTTTGCTATCGGTGGACAGGTCCTCACCGGATTCTTCGTTTTTCTCTTCCCCAGTTACTGCTGAGTTGGTTGATCCCGTATCGGGGAGGTTGTGGCGGAAGGCCCACGTTTCTCATCTGAAGGCCTTCCGTGGTGATACCTCTGGTCATGCTCTGGATACTGGTGCGGCTGCGGGGTGTCCGGGGACTGATCACCCCTGGTTTTCCCTGTGGTGTCGTTTTAAACTCTCTTTCTATTTTCTTCTTTCTCCAAGAGAGGCGCCTCTCAAAATTTCAGGAGGATCGTGTTTTGTCTGCCTCCTGCTCAGGACTTCGTTTCCTGTTAGGGTTCTCGACTTCCCGTTTCCTGTGCCAGAGCTTGTTGGTTCTTCTTTCAGTGGGGGAGAGGTTTTTGTTTGGGTTTGCACCCTTTTTAGTGGGGGAGGTTGAGCCGGGGCTCAGTTTGGGCAATTTATTTTTTGTCTATTATTTTTCCCACCTCGGCCACTCTTGTCAGTCGGTGGGGGAGTCACTCCGTCAAGTATTGATTTTCTGCCTGGTTGGAGTGATTGGTTGAGGTCAGCTGGTTGACCTTGACTAGACTACTGACCAGCTGTTCTCCGGCACCGGCACCGGCACCGGCACCGGCTACTGTTCGGAGCGGTCAGACCTGTTCGGAGACACGTTTGGTGAAGCTTACTGTGTTCTGGCTGTTCTCTGTTCTTTCCCGTTTCTCCATGGCTGGCTAGTTCACCGACTTTCGGCAGGTATTTGTTCTTTTGCACTCTCTTAACTTATTTAGTTGGCGGTTTTTTTCTCTCCCACCCAGACATATATTATCGTAGATTAGTTTATAAGTAATTTATATATATTTTTGTAACTTGTGTTCCTCGTGTACGTGTTCGTGTCGCAAAGTGTTCGTTCCTGTCTTTCGTACATTCTAAAATTTGTTATTTTTATTTACTTTGCCAGTTAAGTTTTCTACTTTTGCTCTAGTGCTTTCTAACTGATCCGTTCGGCGTACGAAAATTATTTATTCCCGTGTACACACTTGGTCTTTTTTTAGTGTAAGCGAGACGGTACAGACTTTGCAAATTTTTGTTACCTCGTGTTTTGTGTTGCGTGCAAATTTGGGTGGCAACATCCATGATTTCAATTTTATTATTTAATTATTGCCTTTATAGTAGCGTGAACTGATTAGAATTTAATTATTGTTATTTGGGAAATAATGTATTGTTATTATTTGTAAATTATATAATTATTATTATGCCCTACCTTACAATTAATATTTAATAGCAAAATGTAAATTATTATAATATTATAATAGAATGATTAAAATCCAGCGAATTTTAGTTACAAGTAATTGTTATCACGCTTAATCATTTAGTATGGCTGTTCTAGCCTATAAGTAAATGTTTATATATTTGAAAATTTGTTTTGTTTGTAATATTTAATATTGTCACCAAGTAGTGTATCTTTTAATACTTGGTGTCTTGAGGTATTTTTGGGAAATAGTCTTCTGATACTTAAAAGGTACTGTTAGTTTACAGATTGTTATTTTTTTTTAATTGTTAAATTTAAATATTTTATTATACTTTGTGGCAAACATAATTAAGTTTTTATTATTTCTCGGGTTGTAGTAAAGTTGTTCTGAATATCTACTGGTTATGTTGGGATTCTATAGGGTCCCCCGTGAGTGCCGTCAGCGAGACTGATGCGGCGAGTCTGCCCACAGCACTGAAGTCAACTGAATGCCCGCGCCCTGCCAGCGCTATTGGACCGGCATCCAACCGGAGTGTAGTACTCCCATTCATTTCTTCTGGAACAAGGTTGGATCAGAAATGTTTTTTACTTCTTATACTGAACTTGCGAGGACTGGGGTGCAGGGAGCGCTGCCAGATGTTAGATCTGGAGGAGGGCCAGTACCTAGCCAGTATTTATTTAGTTAGTTACATGACCTGAAGGGGAGGATTTCATCTTTAATTCGGATTCGTGGAGGCAACTAAGCCCCCGCCTCCTTCGAAAATTGGCTTTAAAATATATTTTTTTTTAATTTCGGCTACAAACTTGAAACAAAATTATTTTTCAAAAATAGTGGGCCTAGAAATTCTACAACCTTTTTCCTCCCCTCAGTTCATAACACTTACCTGTTACAGATAATTTTTCCTACATGCCGTACCTGATATATGTTATTTATAAACCAAATTTCTATTTATTGTGTTATTATTATATTATTTATTTATTATGTTATTGTCATTATTGGAATTATATTTATTGTTGTTATTTAGTTTTTTTAAGTTACACGGTGCACCGTGGTGCTGCATAATTGTATTTTACATGGAAATGTTTGCCACCTACTAATTATATTTCTTGTACTCGAAATCTTGTCTCGTTTTTGTCTCTTCCCACTAGTGGCATGTGATTTTTTTTTTTTTAATTTGCTCCGAGTTTGGGAGGGGCACGCTTCCGAGGCCTCCTGTATTTTTCACTAACTCGGAACACAACCCAAGAAAATCTTGAAACCTACCGGTTCCATAGGGGCAAAAACGCGACGAGTCCTTCAGAAATTCCCGAAGAACCTCATGGCAAAATTTCGTGACCACAATATCTCGAACAAACTCCAAAGGCCGAAGTATGGAGAAGGTTAAGGTCGGGTGTGCGGCAAATCCCAACCTTTGCCAATTTTGGGGACTCAAGTCGGGCGGAGACGTTGTGACTGATCCCCGGGATGTTGCCGACCTGTTGGCCTCCTCTATATCGGAGGTTTCAAAAAGTTCGTCTTACTGTCCTGAGTTTTTGAGATATAAGCAATATTCTGAACAAATAGACATACTACTCAACAATCCAAATCCATGTCCCTTAAATATAAGTTTTTCTATGCAGGAGTTGGGACTCCGCACTGTCATGTACTTCCAACTCTGCTCCTGGTCCGGATGACGTACACTATGCCATGCTTAGACATTTACCCTCAGAGGGTAAGGGGGGCCCTCTTAGCGCTCTAACAATAGAGTGTTTGAGGAACAAACTTTCCCACTAGCATGGCGTAAATCCCACGTTATCCCCTTATACAAACCGGGACAAGGACAAACTATCTCCGTCTAGTTACCGGCCCATCTCGCTTACCAGCTGCCTTTCTAAGGTGTTGGAGCGGATGGTAAACCGTAGGCTAATCTGGTTCCTCGAAAAGAACAAGCTCCTTTCGAGAGAGCAATGCGGCTTTCGCCAAGGACGATCGACGTTGGACCTCATGGTTTTCCCTTGAGACAACCATACGTGACGCATTCCTTGAGGGAAAGCAAGTAGTCGCTGTATTTTTGACCTGAAAAAAAGCATATGACACAGCGTGGCGGAGAGGCATCAGTAACACTTTCCAGGCATGGGGAGTGAGTGGTAATATGCTGGCTTTCATTCAGGGGTTCATGTCTGACCGTACATTTCAGGTTAGACTAGGGACAAACCTATCCAGCACAACCAATCTGGAGAACGGGGTACCACAGGGAAGCGTTTTGAGCTGCACGTTATTCGCCGTCGCCATAAACGGCATAACGGCTTGTGTCCGCCATCCTGTACGCTGTTCTTTGTTTGTGGACGACTTCGCCGTTTACGTCTCTGCAAGAAGACTTGTTACGGCGGAGCGTTCCCTGCAGCTAACTATAAAGCGACTAGAGGAATGGGAGTAGACGGACGGGATTTTCGTTCTCTACTTCCAAAACCCAATGTATAACATTCTCCAGACTAAGAAACTATTTAGAACCGTCACTTACTTTGAACAGATCCCGAATAACATCAAGTCGGACTGTGAGATTCTTGGGTCTTACATTTGATTCCCCGACTTACATGGATCCCTCACTTAAAATCCCTTAAGGCAAAAATGTCTACAAAGGCTAAATATGCTTCGAGTTCTTACTGGGACCAAGTGGGGCGCGGACAGGACATGTATGCTACGTTTCTACAAAGCTTTTGTCCGTTCGTGCCTTGACTATGGTTCTCAGGTTTATTCTTCTGCCCGGCCAAACGCGTTAGGAATGCTTGATTCGATTCACCACTCTGCGATCAGGTTGGCTACTGGAGCTTTTCGTTCAAGCCCTACACCTAGCTTATTAGCGGAGGCTAGTGAACCAATGCTGGATATGAGACGCAAGCAACTTGCCCATAAATTATTTTCACTCCCTTAAAGCCAAGCCCGAAAATCCGGCATATGAAACACGTATTTGAAAATTACTTGATCGAAGTCTATGCTAATCGCCTTAACATCTCAGCTCCCATTTGGACTAAGGGCTAAAGCGCTTCTTGGACCGGAGCGCTCTCGGCCTTGGTATCGAGGAGTACCAAGTAAGCCAATGCTACCGAATAGTGATATCCCTCCCTGGTTAGTATAAGTCCCCGAAGTTGACCTGTCACTTCACAAGTACAAGAAAGAAAAACACTTCTAATTTAGTGTTCACGCAGGCTTTCCGGGAACTCCTGAGTGCTCGGGCACCTTGCGACATAATTTACACTGATGGATCTAGGTCCTGAGATGGACACGGATGTGCGTTCATAACGGCGAGTCGTGAGTATAGATTCTGTCTGCCCTCTGTAGCGTCAGTCTACACGGCAGAACTGACCGCTATTTTGAAAGCATTGAACATCGTCTGCCCCAGGACCAGAAGGCTGGTCATCTGCCCGACTCGCTTAGTAGTCTGCAAGCAATGAAGGACATGTATCCAAAACATGTCTTGTGCGCGATGTGTGACAGTCTAACAAAAATATACATTTGGTATAGTGCCATGCACACTGGAAGTCAAAAGTCCTTATACAGGTTGTTCTGGTCTGGGTGCCCGGTCACGCGGGAAATTCCCGGAAATGAGCTTGCCGACAAGGCTGCTGGGAGTGCTCATGAGCTTTCCTCCTTTTAACTGCTTTGGTGACAGGGTCAGACCTAAAAGCCAATGGTGAAGGAGAAGTTAAGACGAGTTTGGGGTGATTCTTGGTCTCGGACGGTGTGCAACAAGCTGAGAGCCATAAAACACACAGTAGCTCCCTGGGGGACAGCCATCCGCGAGAACCGCAGAGAGGAAGTAGTGCTGTGTCGGTTGCGAATCGGTCACGCGCTGCTGACTCACGGGTACCTCATGAGTCGCGGGGATCCCCCGGAGTGTGCGCGTTGTGGAGTGGCTTTGAGTGTTGAGCATATTTTGGTCGAATGCCGTAATTATGCAACGCTAAGACGATCTTGTCAGCTCCCAGCAAGTCTATTCGATCTGTTGGGGGATGATGAGTCAGTCATTGTAAAGCTTTTTGAATTCTTAAGAAGAACGAGTCTTATCTCAAAGATTTGATCTGAGCGAGTACCTGTTAAGTTATATAAACTTTGTCCTTCTATTTATTGTTATTTGTTATTGTTATTTGTTATTGTTATTGTTATTTGGTATTGTTATTTGTTATTGTTATTTGTTATTAGTGAGGGTGGGTCCCTTTAAACAACCTTACCTTCACTAACTTACCTGGTATTAGCATTATATTGTTGTTTATATTTATTATCGTTATTAATTATCTGACATATTTTAACTATTGGGCCCCTTTACAGCCTCTCGGCTATTTTTGTTATTTAGTTTTAGTCCTCTGTTCACTGCTGTTGTTTTTCTTATTGTTTTAATGTGATAATCTTCTTTGACACAGTGATCCGCTGTCTATTCTTTGTACTGATAACGTGACACCATATTTTAAAATGTAGGTGTCCGTTAACCCTACGGGCATTGATAACCTCCGTGTTTTATGCCCCTTATAAATAATAATAAAAAAAAAAAAAAAAAAAAAAAATATCCAGCACTTTTCGAGACACTAGACGAGATGCTTAGACAACGAATGGCCCTAGTCAGCTGCCGCACTGGAATTTATCTTTTTCAGAACATAGAAAGTTAGAGAGCCCGACGCTTAAGGTTTTGTCAATGGAGAGGGACATGTATATATCACTGTCAGCCGTGCTGCACTCCATTTATTTTTGTTTACTAACCATAATTGTTGTGTGAGAAATCCCCATCTAGTAGGCTTAGGTATAGGAGCATTTGTGAGAGCAGAAAATGAAATATTCTCACCCGAATCAGGAACAATTTATTGTGGATTTATTTTGTGGCATTATAATAATATTGGTTCTGATTGGTTGTCGGTACGTCGTGGGATTATGGGTAAACTGGAGATCCAAGGTATCGAGACGAAAAGGCGAACGACATAGCGATGACCGCCAAACGTGACGTCAAAAACGATGGCTTGCCAAAGAACTTACCTATCACGGAGGTCGATGGAAAGGAGCTGAGAATCACTCTTGAATGGTGGGATCAAGTTCGTGATCAGGTATAAAGGATACCAGGTAATCGTTGTAACCATAGGTAAACTTCGAGGTAAACTGTATAACTGTGAACGTTATAGTGTATGATTAATAAAATGTATAAAATATATTATTTCAGGAGATTATTGTTATCATGAATACGTAAACATGTAAGTCCAGTGTGTGAATGAAAATGTGGGGAGTGTGAAAGTTTGAATGAAAAACAAAAACCGAGTGGCCACTCAGAGTGAATGTGAGTGAATATGAGTATTAGCTAATATAAGAGTTTATATTCCAAAACTGTTTATTATGATTGACTAGGTGAAATACATGCTCTGTTTTCAGCGGTACGTATACATACGCCAATATCACCGTGGAATGGTTAGAAGTTGATTTTGACTAATAATAATTAAAATTGTAAACTCATAATTATTCTGTAAATACAGGGGACCATTGAAATAGTTTAGTAGTGAAATAGTGAAATAGCGGTGGGAAGTCCAGTAGCTCAGAGCCAGGCCGGTGACCCGAGAGGTCAGGTGACCAGAGAGGCCGGACGGCTACTGCTGACCACAGCTACTTTTGTCACGTAGACACTGCCGCTGTGCACAACTTCAGTTACAAAACTTTGTACCACCTCTTGCACTGTAAAATATCTGTATCCTGTAGTACATGGTTACGCTTATAATGTCCTACTATAGTTTGTTTCACTTGTCTATGTTAATGAGTAGGAAGATGTCAAATATCTAGAATAGCCTTGTCGTAGACTTATAATTACAATTATTTAGTTTGGGTCCCTATAATAATATCCACTTTGTAAGGTTATTATCTATAAAAAAAGTGTTTTTGCAATAGTAAGTTATAGTATGGGTAGATAATAAGGATTAATGTACTAGTTAGTAATTTGGTAAATAGTTCTAATAATAATATTATCATGTTTGAATTGGAATATCGTCATTGTACTAGATCATAAGAAAGGGCAATATAGAGGATTAATATATTTTGTTTTGCATGACTCGCACAGAACAGCTGAATGGTTCCGGACTACGTACATGAAATTTTTACACCGTATTATATACACTATATTGAGTAAAAACATGCTGTTTTAACATTTCTTAACAAAGTTTACTATAGTTTTTGAATTTTTGAAAAATATGATTTTAAAAGTTTTAATTTTCACATTACTTAATTTTTTTATAAAGGGTTAATGTAATGTTAAGACCTTGATTTAGCATGTATTTGTTGAATATAGCCATCTTCAAAAGCACAAAAAATTTCAACTCTACCTCCAATAGTTTTTGAGAAAAATGTACCTAAGTATTAAAATATTAAAGTTACGGAGAATGAGCATTAAAGTCAAAACTCACCAATAAGCTCAAAACATCCCTCCACCATAGGCTGGATCATCTGCTTTCTCTTCTTCCTCTTCCAACTCAATTTTTCTTTTTCTTCTGTTAATTCTAGCTTCCTTTGTCATATTTTCAGCAGCTTTGTCCGCTTTTTTCTTCCGCGTAGTATCCAAATCGCGAAGTGCACAAGCTGATTTCTCACTCAAGTTCAGGCCCAGGCGTTTGTAAATATTTAACTTGCTGCAGTATCCATCATTAAAGTTTAAAACAGCATCATAAACTCCAAGTTGAAAAGTGTTCAGCCTTACAAAAACATTTTTAGGAATTTTCGACCACACAACATTATTGAAACTTTCATTCGGATTTTGAGTTTTTTAATGAAGGCACTTTTTCAGAAGTTCAGGGTCAGCCAAATCTTTGAATATACTCTTTATGGTAACCATGACATCATAAGGTAATTGATTTTTATGAGTGTATGTGGTATTATTAGCTTGAGCTTTGTTATACCCGCACCAAGTCTCATCTCCGACAGGACACAGATTATATTGTGGTTGATCGTCTGTAGATATTTTATGAAAAAATGTCGCCCATACACATTTTTTTTTTTCATTTCTTCCAGATCTGACCCAGCCCTTTTGATAGCTAGACCATAGTATTCTTGCATTTTGTAAATTTCTTTATCGGTTAGTCGGTTCCTTCCACCCAAGCTGTTACCATCCGCTAACTTTGTCTTACCGCTTTTCTTTTTCAATGCTCGAAGCCGAGAACCCATTCTTTTTTTAACATGGTTGACGCACTCTAGTTTTTGTACAACCACATCATCTCCATAAGGTTTACTATCTGTTACCTTCTTGAAACCATTGCTGTCTCCATCTCCTAGGTAGGTTGTATACCGAACGCCTCGGTTAGTGTAATTTTGAAACACCTCGAGCGCTCCAGCCACTTCCATCCCTCCGCTGGTTCCAGAATAATTTTTGGTGCAAATGTGTACAGGGATTTTGTCTTTGTCCTTAGCTGTTGTACATGTCTGACAGTATTTAGACATCACAGAAACATCCAGAATCTTCCTAGTGTCAAAAGAAGTCTTTGTAACATTTTTGTAACATGTAACAATTCGTAAGTGTACGAATCCGTTCAGAGATAAGTGGCCCCTTCGCTGCCATGACCCATCTAAACATACAGCCAAGTCGGTTTTATTACCTTCTTTATTTTCATTGACTGCCTCCCTTGTAGCACCCTCCATACTTTCCTTAGCAATTGCTTCAACAGTAGTTTTGAGCAGTTTAGTGTAGGTCTGAAACTTTTGTGTCGGTGGGGGCAGATTCATAAGTGCACAGAATATATCGCCTGCAGCTAGCCCACGTCCAATCGACCTCAGTGCGAATACTAACATAAGGTTTGTATTGTACTTTCCATTATTTATTTCAGAACTGTAGAAACTAGTGGTATGAAAACAAAGGCCACATTCAAGTTCGACATTAGCAGCTAACCCATGTCTACTTTTGTCTGTGATACGCAGCTCGATGCAATTTACGCCATCGCAAGACTTGCATTTTGTGAAACTTTTGATTGCATCACTTAGTAAATCTAAGTCAAAAATAAAATTGCCTTTTCCCTTGCACTCATACTTTAAAGACTCATTAATAGGCCTTGATAATTTCTTGGATGAAGAACTTGGGGATTTGGTGGCAGATTTATCAATTGGTCTTGGTGTAGGGTTATGTTCAGCACTTGTAAACTGATTCCCTCTGTATTTGGGTTTAGGCTTTGTTTTGAACCACACTCTTCTCGGCATTTTCACTTCACACAAACTATCACAACACACCACTGCAAAATAAAATAACTATCTCGGATCTCAGTATAAAAACTGTTGAGAAAACAATATTTGTAAACAAAGATTTAAACTATAACAAAACAGAAAACCAATACACTTCACTTTGTTGGTTTACTGTCAGCTGATTGCAGAAACACTCTTTTATTTGGCCTTTGGTGTACCAAAATAACATACACACACTGAAAGTTACTTTCAAGGTATACTATATGAATGTAAGCTTAGTTCATAAGCGCCCGCCCACGCGCAAAGGGTAAAAAATCTGACGTGACATGGCTTACAAAAATATTTATAGTAAGCTAAATAATCATCCCACGACATTGAACCTTATATTTTCTTAAAGAAGACATTCCAAGGAACAATAAAAAAAAATTAAAGTGAATTTGTAAAAATAAAAAAAATGGCCTTCCCGCTCCCTTTGTGTGATGTTGTACTGCATTCTAAGTGTTTCGTTCTTTCCATCAAAAATGAAAGAATAAGTCTTTTGAGAGAAAAACAGTATTCGTAATCTGTAAATAATTTGTACTGATAATGTAAACTTTACACATGTTTTAATACAAAAACTTTATTATACATGCTTCTGGTTTATTTTAATTATTGTTTCCACATTTCCTTTTAGTAACCCAAGCTCCAAGATAGAAGTAAACACTTGCTTACTTAACGTACCCATTCAGGACCGCTGTTCCATTTTTGGAACACACAATATTTCAGTAATAACCTGAGTAATAAAACAAATATTGATGAAAAACACCTTTATAACATCAAAATAATAGAGGAGGGGGTGCAAATGTGGAAACATGAGGGTAATGTGGAAACGTCAAGTATCTCGACTACAGGGAGCTTCGCTCTAGCGTCGATTGCCGTAAACAGTCACTCTAGTTCCTAGTTTAAACGGTACAGCGCTAGGAGTTAGTCGGGCATTGTAGTTGATGGTGGTGCATCGGCCTCCGTTTCGTGAATTACCAAAAGTTTTGGAAGGTAAGTTTTAGATATTAGTTAGTCTATCTTATCATAGAGATAGCGTAGTGCGTATCATCGTATTGGAAAAGGGAGCTGTATGGAAGTTATTGTTGGGTTTCAATGAATATGTAAGCTAACTTGTTCTTGAATTAACTCGTAAAATCCAATATGGCTAAAGTGCGGGTAACCTGGAAACATGTATATGGGGGCAATGTGGAAACGTTTCCACATTACCCACATCATATGCATTGTTTCTAATATGCGATGTGCTTCTGTTTTAGATGCCAAGGAAGCACATCGGGCCGAGGCGAAAGTCTCTTTTGAAGAAGTGGGATCCTGTAAATATGATTAAAGCTATAACAACATACAGGGAAAATAAGATGGGATTAAGAAAGTGTGTAAAGGAGTTTAAAGTGCCCCAGACGACACTTCAGCGATTCGTCAAGAGTGGTCTATCACCTGAAGAATGTGTTGGTTTAAAAGTAGGACGTAAACCTGTCCTACCTGATACTATGTAACAGCAGTTGGTGGAGTTTTTGGTCGAAATGGATCATCGTTTTTATGGCCTTACTAGGTTGGATGTCAAAAAGATGGCTTATCAACTAGCCCTAAAGAATAATATCAAGCACCCATTTACCTCAAATGCAGCTGGTAGGGCTTGGTTTGATCTTTTTATTAGGCGACACAAAAACAAAATCGCAATTCACAAGCCTATGGGAACCTCATTTTCACGTGCCAATGGGTTCAATAGGGAAGCAATAGGCAAGTTCTTTGACATTCTGGAAGCTGAGTACGACAAGCACAATTTCACAGCTGATCGTGTGTACAACGTGGACGAAACCGGACTAACTGTAGTCCAGAGCAAGATACCTCATGTAGTAGGGCTTAGAGGTAAACGTCAAGTGGGGGCAATTACAGCATCTGAACTAGGTTCGCTGGTGACTGTGATATGCTGCATGAGTGCCGGTGGAAGCTTCATTCCACCGATGATGATCTTTCCCAGGAAGAATTGGACAGATACTCTAATGAAAGGAGCGCCACTTGGGGCGATAGGAAAATGTCATCCATCTGGATGGATTCTAACAGAGATTTTTACTGAGTGGTTTGATCATTTTCTTCCTATGACGCATCCCACAGCAGAGTCACCGATTCTGCTTGTCTTAGACGGGCACAACAGCCACGCAAGAAACCTTGATGTTATTGAACGTGCAAGGATGAACCATGTAACAATTGTAAGCATCCCCCCCTCACACCTCGCACAAGACTCAGCCACTTGATAAGACATTCATGGGCTCGATCAAGACATACTACAGTGAGTACATCCGCCAATGGCTGCGTCAAAGCAATCGACCCTTAGGGCCTTACGATATAGCCGAATTGTTTGGTAAGGCTTACTTACAATGCCAGACGGCCTCTATCGCTGTCAAAGGATTTTATGAGACTGGAATATTCCCATGTAACCGAACTGTTTTCAGTGATGTCGATTTCCTTCCCTCGACACCTGCTATTAGAGACGAGCCACACGAAGATCTCGCCTTGCCAAGCACCTCTACAAAGAATCCAGCCTTGCCGAATACCTCTTCAGAGGATCACGCCATACCGGGAACCTCTTCAGAACTTCCCAACTTGGCAAACACCTGTTCAAATATTTGTGTGTCACCACATGACATAATGCCATTACCTCCGATGAAGAGGGAGACTTCCAATAAAGGTCGAAAGCCAAGTTCTTGCGCTGTTTTCACATCATCCCCGTACAAGCAACAACTTGAAGAATCCTTATCAAAAACTAAACACAAGCTGCCTCCAACTGGAAAGAAAACTGGAAAAAGATCCAAAGCTTCATCTTCTGCAAAAACATGGAACAAACGCCTGCATTTTGATAAAGAGTCGGATGCGGAAGAACACAGCGAATCTATATCTTCAGGAGAGTCCAATCTAGAACTTCCAGTTGGTGTAGAAAAACCCTCTGATGAAGATGCCCTGTGCATATTTTGTGGCGATCCATTTTCAAAAGATGAACTATGGTTCCAATGTCAGTTATGTGATGACTGGAGCCACTCTGAATGTGCCGGTGTGAAAAAAGACATTTATGTTTGCGATTTCTGCAAGTAAGACTATGTTGACTATGTGAAAATATTGAGACAATGTTAAATAAAATTTTAGATAAATTAAAGACTTTTAATTTAAACTCATCCAACTTTGTAATAAATTAAAATATGTTTTATTTATTTTTTCATATCAAACATTTTTTCTACCCATACAAACAATTAAAAAAGAATATAATGTGCAAATTTCAATATTCCTACTTGTTTAAGACATTATTTACTGTACATTTGGGATGTTTCCACATTACCCGCACTTTTTTTAACAATCTGAATTTGTAGTAAGTTTGCTAAACATTTTTATAGTTTTTAAGTACATGGATTTTGCAATTATGGTTGATGATTATCTATTATCAACATTACAACGTATGAAAAGGTAATTTTTCAGGTTGAAATAACAATCCTCTGATTTTTTACTAATTAAAAACAAACAGGGTTTCCACATTTGCACTCCCTCCTCTAAAATAAACCTAATATATTTGAAAAAATTACTAAAAATTAATTTGGTCCCAAATGTGTTAAATTATTTTTTCTGATCGCATTTGCCTTTTTTCAGGCTTTGCACGACTCGCCCCAAATTTGCCAGGACGAGGATGTCCTTGACGAACCACCTGCAGAAGACACCATTAATGATAGGGAAGCAGAAAAATCAGCGACTATTATAGTGTTGGAATCTTCAGCATGAGTACCAGAAAAATCCTCAAATGTATCTTAGAAACCAGAACCAAGCAGTAGGAAACGCGAAAGCGCACGTCCTGTGAAAGCTTCCAAATATTCAAAACTGGAACAAAAGGTAAATCACGCATATGATGTATTTACATCATCTATGAATAAAAATAAGGACAGTGACACCTGTTTTGGTGATTATGTAGGCGAGTCTCTAAAAAAAATTGAGGACAAGAAAGTAAAGGCTTGGGTTCGTCACAGTATTTCGAACATTTTATACCAAGCTGAATGTGGAGGATTAGCAGGTCCTTTTCCTCCAATAATTAATCATGGATTCAGCAACCACGTGCACCCCTTCCAACATCCTCCTCCTCATATGTATAACCCCACTTATGCCACAAATTCGTCATCCAGCTCTCAACAGCGCAGTCCCCAGGGATCATACAATTCTCCTCAAACAAATCCCAACCAATCAACCTCGCTAGATCAAGAACATGACTTTACAGTACTCGATTTATGTTAAACCAGTTAACGTTAAAAGTGTCTTAAAACGTACCAAATAATACTTGCTTATGTAATATTACACACACTTAAATTTTGTTACACATAAATATAATTTCATGTATATATAGACTGATAATGTTTTAAGTTCTGGCAATGTAAAATCGTATTCCGATTCCAATTCGTCATTATCAGAAGAAGTAACATGTGTGCTGTGGTACTGATACAGTTTTTTTTAGTAAAAAAGCTCTCAAACGATCTTTATTTACTATGTTTTCTCTATGTGCAATATTATAATATTATAACACTCATTTTTTAATTACATATTATTTCTTTATTACGAATGTACTTTACTACTATAGCTAAAATGTTACGTGTTAAATGGGTAATTTTTTCTGACAATTATTCTTACCTTGATGCAGTCCCTTAAAGCCGAAACAATGGCTTTACAAACTTCAGGTATAAATCTTGAAATGGCTGATTTGGAAACCCTGTGTAGGTACACCAGGGAACTGTAGCAATCATCTGTAGCTAAAAACGGAGGGTTGTCGCTAACATTTCTCCAGGAGTAATAGGTTTTCGATATTTAAAACTTTTCATGATTTTCGGTGCAACAAGATTAAGTAATGTACAGCAATTGCACGTGATGAACAAGAGTTGGCAGAGTTGGTTTACATCAAGTGCTGCACCTGTAGCTGCAGGGATAGGCCATTCAGCTGGTAATCCATACCTGGTGAGATTGCCACCTGTGAATGGTACTGCGCTTGGGATTGCCACATACTGTTGGTTTGTCAGAGCATACCACGGGGCATAGGGGTCTGGGACCTGCTGATTTGGAAAGTTAGTGAAACCAAATGCAGTCCTAAGAAGGTTAGCCAGAACAACTCTAGCTGATACCGTATCTCGACACACTTCATTTGGAAGAGCAGGTCCCATAATCTCACCAATGGCCACGGTCAAGGATACTGCTTCTGACATGTCATCACTTATCCATGGACGAAAACGCCCGATCATCATGGCACTAAACCATGCAGCAATAGATGGAGGGCAGGGATGATCATCTGTGCGAAGAAAATGATGGATGTCTACATTCGGGAGGATGTACTGAGTGAATAGGGGATTGGATTGCAGATAGAGCTCCCAGTCTCCTCGGGAGTCAAAGATCCCTCGTCTGTACTGGACCGCTGCACCTCCTGGGTGGTTGGGCTGATATCCTGTCATGTTACTGCAAGTAAACTTGAACAGGAGTAAGATAACCAAAAGAACACAACACAAAATACCCACTAAGAAATCAATGAGCTAAAACAAATGCTTATGTTATTGTTAGATCTAAATGAGCAAAGTGCAACCTGAATCAGCAAAGTGGGTAACGTTAAGCTGTGCTTATTTGCATAACTTCTTGAGACAGAACTCGTCTGCTGAGACATACTCTTCTGCTCAAGTATTTGACTCAGAGGATGACAGTGGAAATGTTATTCCCGGAACATGGAGAAATGAAGGCGTGAAGCTTTGTGGACTTCTAGGGTGTAAGCAGAGAGGAGAAAATCCCGGAATATTCGTCCGCCAAGAACTAGCTCACTTCTTTCACAGTCAGCCACTTTTGTGGCAAAATCGATATGCATAAATGCATTAAGTTACATCTCAGGACCGACATGTTGTTACGTTAATTCTAGTTAAGGAAATTATGTATCTCGGAATAAAAAATGTTACATATAATGTAAGTAGGAAGTAATTTTGTAGAGTTATATGTACATATGAAATTAAACTTGTGAATTTAGTACATATGAAATAACTCTTAGTAATGTTTTGAACATTTTCACCATTTTGTTTGCTTTAATTTACTGTAAGACAATAAAGTGCTGTTTGAATTTAAAAAATGTTATCCATACATGGAACCTGTAATTTTTTTTTCACAATCTGATACAGTCAACAACGACTATAGTATATATGGGTTTTTTTATAAAGTAGATTTCCTGTTGTTATTTACTTACACAGCTTTAAAATAAGGTCTGAAAATTCTCACAACATTGTAAATAATGGATCCGGCCAGCTACATTGGTTTCCTGTTGTAATATTTTCTATATTTTACTTTCTAAATACTAGATCTAAATACCAACTTTCCAAGGCTTGTAGTAATTAATTAATGTATTAATGTACTTTTCCAGAAACTATTATGATACAGTGCTGAACAATCTATCACATGATGTAAGCCTTAAAAGACACAGTTTCAGAACTGTTCTTAAACGCAGGCCGATAAGTGCCGTATTTTAATTTTAAAAATGACATAGCTGACGTTGAGATATATTTCATATAGCATAGGCTTTATAACAACCATCCTACAGTACTTTTGCATAAAGTGTACAAAAAATAGCAAACCTTAGTTTTAAGTGCAGAATAAAAATACATACCGTGGTAACATTAACATGGGGTGTGATACTGGACTCTCAAAATAATATTGTTCAGTTATTAATAAATCTTCTAATATAGTTATATGTATTCCGATTTGTACAAACTTATTAACGAGTCTAAGTAAAATGTTATAAAAGATACTACCTTGTCTTAATATACTTACCAGGTTCAGTGAGCTCGAGTGTGCAACTATTTCTGTAGTTGATAAAAAACTCAGTAAACTAAAATACTGCCATTTAGGCACGTAAATATCGTTAACGCCAGCTCCGCTTTTCTTACTTTTCTCAATTTTTGTTTTTTCTCTCATATACTGAGATCTTATACAATGAAGCTTCTTCTCGACTTCTTCAATAGGTTTCTCCATAACGTCTGCAATTCTCTTAAGTGCATCAGTTCTGGTGTTGGAAATTTTGTGATTTGAATTTCTTATGTTCCAAAGAACTGTCTCTTGCTCATAAAATTCAATTAACTTTGCCACTTTGCACTTTGGCCACTCCATCGCAATAAATATTGTAAATAATTATTTTATTTATAATTACAATATAATAGATTCTACCGTAACTAAAAAAATGTAATGGTCTACGACTTGAACAAGGAGCACGTGTCGGTTATCGTTGAGGTTAGGTTGACAGCGAGTAAACAGTACTGCGCATGCGCAAGTCCCGGCACATTGTTGCAGCCTGTTTCCAATAGTTCGTGATACAAGTTGCGCAACATGTTTTGTTTCACGGTGGTCTGAAACAATTTTGTCCCCGGCACATGTTGCGCAACATGTTGCAGACTGTTTCCATTTAAACAAGTTTCGGAGGCACATGTTGCGCAACGTGTTGCGATACAAATTTGTTTAAATGGAAAAGGGGCTTGACCGAACCTGTAAATATTCACAGAATTCTAAAGTGAAACATTGTTAATTCCTCACAGGGTTTTAGTATGATTCTAATTGTTTTTCCAAATAGAAGCTATACAACCTATATTGCTCTTGATTGGTTTTATTGTACCTTAAGATTAGTTGGCTCTAACAAAGTAGTGTATGAACTATAACAGCAATCAAACTTTTCATATACAGTATAATATATATAATCGGAGTACTTCATTCTTCTGAAAAGCTCAAATTGTGATGCTTTATTTTTTTAGCAGGGTAGTGTAATGTCATTTAGTAAAGGCCCTTTGCTAAGCTGAGCTTTAGTGAAGTCTAAAATTAACTGGCTGAAAACATTTCTTATCTTACTGTCTGAATGGTATGTTAATGACGAATTGGCTAGTTTACTTGAAATTTTGAAAAAAGGTTAATTTATATTTTAGCAACGCTAAATTGATGATGGTGATTGTCACTAAATGGGTTTTACCTTAGCTTTGGTAATTATATTTAGATCAGTATTATGTGTAACCCTGACTGAAACTTTAGAAAGAAAAATAAAAACAATTTTAAAACAGATTACATCAATCATTTTAATTTCAACATATGACTCATTCATTGAGCATAAAGAAAATAATTTCAGTTTGTTTTTTAATATTTTAAATACTGGACATATCATTCCTGTCCTGATTTTGCAGATACACTGTGATTAAAGGAGTATATCAAACTTTCCAAATTTGGAGTACGTTGAAAAAATCATTCAAAGTTTTCAAATTGCAGCATTTGAAATTTTTAATGTGAGCATTTATTTAATTTAGTTATTTGCACTAAAATACTATTTACTTTAAAAAAGCCAGTCTATTTACCTTCCGGTATCAAACTTGGTGTGTCATTCCATATAACAATAATATGTTTATTTTGGTCTGTCATTGCAAGTAATACAACTAATATATTTCTGTACGGTTTAATAAAAAACTATTTTAAAAAAATATGAAAGACAACGTAAAATTATGTTTTGAAAATAAATCCAAATCGAGGAAGGCATTTAATGTGAAAAACTTTCAAAAGGAACTACACCGTTCCATAAATGGATGTTTTTAACATACTGGAGATATGTCAGCTGATGTGATACTTGAGTTAGTCCAAGAAGTGATTGTGTGTTGTTAGCATATAACACAATTCTGAAAAATCTGCAGAGGTAACAATATCAGTTTGTCAGTTCCCTAACCGTAACGTTTGTTATTGTTTCAGTTCAAGAACATAAGAGCTGTGTTTGATACGAAACATGACGTTGAGTTTTGTGTAATAAATATCAAATAAAACGTATGACTTTGAACTTTATTTTTCGTTTGATAAAAAGCGTTGTTTATCACATCGAGCAAAACTGACTATCTAAAACAAACTATAATTGTGCTGCTATTGATGAAGACTTCAGAACTTCAGAATCTGGAAAATATATATTCGGTTGTAGAACATAGCGGGTTATTTCTTTGACTTAATTTTAATGTAATTATTACAATAGAGTGCGTTTGTTTTAGTTTGTGTCATTTTAATACATTTTAGTAAGCAAAATATTTTGAAAGTTTGAATGGAAGCAATATGTTGAATGTGTCGATGGCGAATAGGGGCACCGGATGCAGATTAGTGTATTGTTGTTGACATTGGGACCAATATTCGCTGGATCTTTTCGATGTTACTTTCATAAATATTGCCTTTATTTTCAAGCGGGTTCGCTCCTAAAAATTATCAAATGAGTTTCACCTGAAGTGATCAATATACAGTCTGGTTTAATTATGAAATTTTGGCTGCTAATTATTTTTTAAACAATATTAAATAAAAGGATCAAGTTTATTGCTCAGGTTTATTATAAAACTTTATATTTATTATAGACTATAGAGACAGTGATTTAAGCATCCTAAACAAAATACAAAGAAATATTTATTTTAAAATGTTTTTTATTAAAGTTGCAATTATCAATAAATCAAGGTCATTCTTCATTTTCATGCATTTGATAAATATTTTACTAAGTTATAAAAGTGATTTTTATGGTAATAAATACTTTTACAGCGAGTGTAAACTAATCATAACACGATTTTTTTTTTTGATTTAAATATAACGCAATATCTACTTTGGTTACGTTTAGGACAACCTCCTTCTTAAACTCTAAGCCGATAAATGTACGCTGACACAGCAACAAAATCTGAAAGCCTGTGGTATAAATATCTTCAGTCATCTTTTCACCTGACGTGTTATGTATTGCACCATTTATAATAAAGCCCAGATCCATCAATATCACCTTAAACCTACAGTTAGATACAAAGAATAAAATATCTATTAATTTAGTTTTATTTTTGATGTTTTAATTTTAGCTACAATACTAAAAGACCAAAACTTAATTAAGTAGTAAGTAAGTAAGTGGAATAGATTTCACTTTATAACATTAATTGTAATTACAGTTATTGAATAATACAACACTTTGCTTTACTAAACATAAAAGGTAGTATTATATTATATCCAAACCTTTAATATCTTCTCGTACATTTTATGCCTGTACAACAGATAAAAACAGCGTATTATTGCCAGTACTCAGTTTAATTTGTATTATTGTTTTCCTTCATATGTCTATGACAAAAGTAATAATCCGACTTCGAAAAATGCCTTAATAGGGAAAATTTACAAATGTTTACATTTTACACGATAGATAAAAATTCAATTTATAGATTCAGCTAAGCACGCGGTGCAGTAATGTGCACTGCTGTTTGTTCTACTAATTGCGCAAACTTATAGACTGAACATCTCTCGTTATATTTTTAACAACCACTCGTCTATAACTATCTGACATTTTACAACGCATTTAAAAATATATTCACTCGTTTATTGCTGTTTAAATTGGCTAAGTAAAAGAAAAACTATCCTTACGTACTATTATTGAAGTTATATTTATTAGAAAAATTATACGTTGTCCATTACATTAAAAATTATATTTGTATGACACGTTTATTATAGTAATCACTTTTTAAATATAAGAAAAAAATATAACATGTTAACAACATAAATAATAAACTAGAAACAAGAAAACATTACATGTAAACACAGTACAACAGATTAACATTTACTTATATTATTGGAATAGTTGATTAATTAGTAGTAAATATGTGATTAAATAATGGTAATGATTCTTTGACAACTTTGGAATGTAGCAACACACGAAAATAATAGACAAAGTATTTAATTTAGTGCAAACAAATGCACTATGTTTTATCTTCAACATAAACTGACGAGCTTGCTCCATGCGCTTTAATTAGAATATTTTGTATCTGTCATCAGGAAATGGTATTTTGTGAATTCTGTTTAATGTAAAACATTGTTTAATATTGTCTTGATTCACCTAACTACTGCCACTTTGTTAACATGTGTCTTCTATCCTTCTAGATGTGCTTCTATGATCGAGATAGTGAGCAATTTGTGATAATTCGCTTAGTATATAATGTCTTTTTATATTTTTATTTTTCAAAAATACTGACGAATTTAAGCGAATATAACTTGCGTAGGACACTTTAAGACCTGCTAATGGTATATTTTTCCATTATATATCCCCTCTACAATAATGTAAAGACAAATAATTGTTACACAATAGATAGATAATATTTTGGAATAGATTCATACGTTTTAATTGAACTGTCTTGTATGATAGCGTTTAATTATACAAGTGTGAAAGAAAGATCAATAAACAAACATTATATTTTCTTTGTTTATTTTTTATCCAGTAATAAAAGATAGTGGGAATAGTTCATATATTTTTAAAATAGTTTGTATCTTTTGCTCTTGGTCTTGCACAGTATTATTTGACTAAAACTATTAAATCAAAAATTTAAAACTCCTAGGAATCATTCGAAGTTAGGATTTGTTCTATTGACATCGCCAACTTATATTGTATTAGGACGTTAAGTTTAAAAACTGCAATATTTATTCATAACAAAAATTATGCATAAAACTCACTATTAAGTAACTGTGTTATTGAGTGCTATTTGGTATTTCGATTTAACGAACAAGTTTTCAGTGTAAATATGTGTGTCATATAAAAAGTAGTTCCGTATTGCTGCACCTCACAAACCCAAGGCATAATGAGCAGGAAGCTGTCCATATGTTACGGGAACACATACTAGGTCATGACTGTTAGTGTGTGGAATATTCAATTGGTTTGACATTCTGAGAAAGCGGAGATGGAAAACTCCACCGAGAATTCGGAACGGGTCACACACTGACAATAACTCATTACAAAGAGCTATCCCAACACTTCGTGTTGGACAACATGAAGGGTGGGTCATTTCCTTGTATTATGATCCAAGCCATTGTTAACAGCCCTTTTACTGATATTAGCAAGAATTTATACAAGCAATGGACTGTCGATTCGAGCTGAGCTCATAAGACAAGTGCAGCTGACAATTATCAGAATAAAATGTTATGTTATGATTGATACAATTCACCTAAATATAAAAGTTAATATGAAATTTAAACATTCTAGTTTAATGAGAGTTCTAGCTTTACTATATATTTTGTAATACAATTTTATGTACAGTTCATGATTATTTATTAAAAATATGAAATAAATTGTAATAAAATAGGTCATACTGACAGCTGGAGTAATGCATTCTACTCCTATATGTACTGCTCTAGCGACAATTTATATTTTCACAGTAATATCACCGGACGTAAAGCTATAATACTGTTACGTTCTGTCTGCTCCAAACTGTTTTTCGCAAGGACTCTCATCTTGCTTCATATTTTTTTATTAGTAACATAATCTTGAAGTACTTTATTGCCGTAAATCTTTAACTCCCTCATTTACTAGTTGTAGAACAGACGATATTATGTTACTATCTGAGAAATATGGTGTAGCATTTTAACCAGTTAAGTAACTTAATAAATTAAATCAATCCAATCTCCTTTTAGCACGAAGGCTGTTTTAACTATTGTTTAGATTATGACCCAGCCAAGTTAATACAGTTATATTTTAAAGGTTTATAAGGCGTGATATTCTAATAATTATAGATAAATAATTATATGAAATTTTAATCTATATTAAAGTTTATGTAACGTATATAATACCTTAATTTATCAAGATGAAAAAATCTGAGATTTAATAATAGGTTTGTATATTAAAATCATTATATTTAAATACACTGATAAATTAAACACGCTTCATTGTGTACTCTCGCTTCGTTCCAAGATTAAAAACTGGTAAGTTTTTTTATTACGAGATAGTGTCAACAGAAAGTTTCACTTTGTTAAGATTTATTTATTATGCATGGATAATCAGCTTATATAACGCTAAAATAATATTTTTAGTTGCCTGTGAATAGAAATTACGAAACTGTAAAAGTGTATGTATGAATACGTTTGCAAAAATTACTGGTGAATTATTTATTTGAGGGGTGTAGGGTAGTGGCCTCACCCTCGGAGTCTTTGTTGCACTGGGTAAGGTGGCGCCACGATCCAATTCCTTCGGGCCCTAACCGAGGAGTGTGGCATGGGTGCAGATGTTGGACTATGAACTGCCATAAGTACTGGATAGCCTCCGGAACGTGAGGTTTTCGGTGATGGGCAAACGGAGGGCAGACTGCAGGGAACTAGGCTGGATATTACGGGCCGTCCCTGCCGCAAGTGGCGCTGGTATATACATGTGTGGTCTGTTTTGAAAATAACGGACACAAATAGAAAAAGAGAGGAGAAACTGCAGTTTTTTTTGTCTGATCCTCTAAAATTTCAAGCCCGCCTAGTGCGGATTTAAAAAATGTCGTACAGTTAGCGGAGTTGTAGCTCACCACGCGCTGCCCTGTTCCATAAGCCGGGAGGTCTCACACGCTACAGAGTTTCCAAAAAGAACTCCTGTAGATCTCATTCCTCATGTGGCGAGGGTCTTGCAGCAGAAGCAGCTTAGCGCTGGGGAGAAGGAGGAGGATACGACAGTCCATGAAATTGCAGAGATCAACCTAATGATGGAACGGCACTTTGGGCGCTAGCTCAACGTAGACCGAACCATTAACGATAGTTTGTAAAGATTTAAAGAGTGCCTATCTGTGTCAACGCAATTCCGCAAGAATGGGCTACTAGCGAGCCACAGCCGAGCCTTGAGGGTCTTTCTCTATGCTTGGATAGCAACCAGGAGAGCTCAGACCTGATATCTACAGTAACAGCGACGGCAACGCAAACTTTCCCGTTGTTTCATCGTTTTTGCACCCTAATCAGACCAAACTCCGGCCAGCAGCGGTCATATGGGACTCCCGGCGCCGTTATTGTGGGGGCTCCCTTCACCTTGGGTCTCACTCTAAGCGGGATAGTGGGTCTCGACAAAGGAAGTCGAAATAAGACGCCACCAAAAACAATGAGGTTGTAAAGTATACTCCGGCAAAAGGTATTAAGAAGAGGCTTTGTATGGCGCGAAAGGCCAAACCAAGAAAACCCATGGTGAAAACAATCATCATTAAACCATCAAGGAGGCAATTATACGCTAAAGTCCTAGCAGTAAGCTGCAAATGGCCGTTTCGAGCTAACCGAGAAACACGCAAATAGGCAGCTGGCTCTTCTACATCTGATGGTTGGCTGAGTAAACTGCAGAATTTGTCGGAGGGAGTTCGTTCTACAGTGCTTTGCTGTCTCAGATTTGGACACGCCTCTAGGAACTTTAATGGCCCAGACAAAACTGACTCATGATGTCGGTGACAAGAGCCATAATAAGCAGGAATGCCAAGCACTCTCCTGCTTTCTTTGGAAAGAATATAGTGTTAATGTTACTAACCAAGCACACATATCTGGCTTGGGACAATAGCGCATATCTAAGGATGCATTTGAACAGGAAACGGGTAACAGCATACAATCCGGCTTCTCCACTGCTTTCTTGGGAGATCCCGGCTTGTTGATATCCTTTTCGATCTGCTTGCACAGGAGCACGGTGTCGACGTCATTTTAGTCAGTGAACACTACCGAGACAAATGTCCATACTTTTGGTTCCCCGATAGCCTTGGTACTGCACTTTTCTGAGCACAGAAACCCAAGAAGTTCTAGCGAAAGTTATGTTATTTAGACTTAACTAAGAAACAGAACATACAGATTTTTGAGCACATTTTTTTAAAATTTTTGGATATAACTGCTGTAATTTATATAACTCTGTAAGAATTATAATTGGATGTAGAGTTTAGTAATTTGCACTGCTAAATTGTTACTTTTTAGTTTAATAATTGGACATATAAGCTCGGTTTAAAATCTCTTGAAATTAGTTATGAGTTATGAAATTATTAAAAATAGGAAAACTTTACACTTTATAACAAAGGTTTAATATAAATCAAAGGCTGCTGCTGCCTGGGTTTTTTTAAATAAATATTTTGCTTAAAAACGAATAATGAATTTTAATTCACTGTAATATGATTATATGAAAGTAATTTATATGAATATAATGAAATATAGTAAGCGTAGTTGTGTAGCTTGAATTGTGTAAGGCGCATAGCAACGTGATCCTGCCCTAAGTTTGTCACATCGGTGAAACTTAGTACAATAAACCTAAATTATTAGTGGTTATAACTCATTCAAGATGATTAAGTAGGACTTTAATAGTGGATTTACGTAACGGTCGAAGTAATTAGCTCTCTGGAAATTTGCCGTTCGTTTTAATGACATGACGTGTAATGATATACAAAGTTGAAATCAACTAGCGTCACAAGCCCTTTCTTTCGTTACTTCTTTAGTATTGAAGAACGCTATATGGTGTGATAATTAATTAACTAATAATTAGTTATTAAGTTATCAATTTTTAATTCATATAAATTTAAAACTTTGCAGCAACATATGAAGTTAGGTTTTTAAGGATACTGAAAACAGAATATATCCTTAATTGTATTCCTGATAGAATATTATAACTTTAATCAAGATAACTCTTTATTTTGAAATGTCTATGCCAAACTTGTAATATATTAAAATAACATATTTAGATATAATCTAAATTAATTTGTAATAATAAATGTCACAAATAGCAGAGTATTTAAACTTGTATTACATATTGATATTGACTTACTCGATTTCAATTAGATAGGTATCTATGATAAAAAGAGTCATTTAATTTTTTTAAAAGGACTTTCAACACTTTATTGAATATTTGCCTTTATTTAAATTAAATTAGGTAATTAGGTTTGTATTCAAATTTTGTTTATTATCAATTAATGTTAATAGGGGCTTTACTTTGAAAATAAATGGATACAATTTGGTAACTTTGAGAGAAAGGGCGATATAAAGTGCAGGTGAGCTTTTAATACTTTATTAAATACTACTTTATATGTGTGAACATGCAATTACTAGTACTCTATAAGACTTTTTAAGTTTTAGGGTTGAGCAACGCTCTTTTTTATAACTAGTAAAAGACAATAACAAAGAATTAAAATAACAAGAGCGGCCAGAATTAAAATACACATTGATTCCATATTGTAGACAGGAACACAGGATGACACAGGAACTACGAGCACAACAACATTCGAGCTAACAAAGGTGCAACACTTTAATAGAGAGGTATTTTTTAATGAGGGTGATAATTTTACCAATTCATATTTTTCATTTGGAAAATACTAAACTTAATATTTAACGTGATTGTATATATCATACGAAACCCTAACTTCAAGGCTTGAACGTTTCAGTGATTATTGGGAACGAGACTGAGCAATCAACAGTCTGGATACCTATATAAAATAATCAAGGAATATTAATGAGGAAATAGCTTTACTTTAAATTTTTCTTTATTATACGCGTATGCAACCTCCTAATTAATAACGAGTATCGCTTATTCATGTTGTATTCTACCATACTGTTAACCCTATTTAGTTCAACTTACAAGTGTGCTGAGTCCACTAATGCAGTGGTTATCCAATATGCTATGAAGATAGACATGAATGTCCTCCAGGACTGATTACGTTTTACAAAAGCAGCTAATGTTATTTGTCTGACTACTAGTACGATGTCGTTTTCATACTTAATCTCATTGAACTCTTTATTATTTAAAAACAATTATACATTTTTGCTCACCTGAAATGATGCAATAACATTTGATTGTTTTTATTTCTAACTAATTTGGCCTCATTCGACTACAAATCATTTTGTCACTCTCCGTTGACAAAGAAACAATTAATAATTTTAGTTCGGAATAATGAGAATAATAAAAACAACGATAAAGATAGTAAACACAGTTTAAAAATATTTACCTTGGAACTAAATACCGTTTATACAAAACTAAATGAAAATTTATGTAAAATGATATTTCTATAAAATTATTACTTTTTTCAGAAATCGTAAGCAACTTAATTTATCTTCTCAATATCCAAATACAGAAAACAAGAACGGCATCAATGTGCTCTCACCATCTGACAGTTCAATTTGAGTTTGATAATTCATTTAAGATGTTCTTTCTCGATGATAAAATGCCAATTTCTATCCCTTTTATAAAATTTAAGTGATTTATCTTAAGCATCTGTACATTTAAAATACTAAACGGGTAATTTTTCATAATTATACATAATTGTAATATGAACTGATAAGGGATAGATATATGAATCAGAAGCCTTAGAAGACGAAATTATTAATTTCATGTAATACAATTGTTAACAACATATACACATAAAAAAACAATAATATCAAATTTAATAGGTTCATATTCTAAACAACTATATCGAAGAATACATACCCTATCTGATGGAAACTAAGAATTATTCTTCATAAAAGAAACAAATACTTAACCATGAGTCCAAAACATAACAATTTTGCAAGAAAGCGTGTACTGCTTTAGTTGTACAGAGGTTTTATAGGAAAAAAACATATCCAGAGTTACAATCGTTTTTCTCACACAAGAAGATTGCCATACACCATGATGTCTTATTTCATAATGAGAATTTTATTGAAATGATTCCTGTATGTACTCCTTATCCATTATCATGAATATCAATAAAATACTCGTTATTTTGAGCAGCTACTCAAGTATCTTGACTTATCCGTCAGCTAAATTCTGATCTATGAGCCTGAAGTTATTGCTTCTCAAGTAAAATATCT
The DNA here is from genome assembly GCF_021130785.1 of Homalodisca vitripennis. NCBI lineage: Eukaryota > Metazoa > Arthropoda > Insecta > Hemiptera > Cicadellidae > Homalodisca > Homalodisca vitripennis. Next base: position 102,999,453 of record NC_060215.1, read on the forward strand.
TACATTAAGATTTGTTATAACTTATTGCAGTTAGCGCGGGGTGGATTTTAATTGCTAAAATAAAATAGGTTTTATATTGTACTGTCAATGTAATCCAAACTCACATGGAGTTATTGTTATAGTGACATGTTTCTGAGATCTAACTATTAGAGTGTTATCGAAACATGTTAAACATAAGTCCACATGAATTTAGATTGGATTTATGGTATGTTATGAAAGCTATTTTATTTTAGTCATAAATATTTCGACGTGCTTTATCTGCGTCGGGGTTACTAAAATATAGCCTTGCGAATAGGGCTATATTGATAAGTGCTAGAAGTCTGAACCGTGATCACGAATACCTCGTACTATTAATAAGAAGGAGACTATCGTAAGGAAAACAGAGTGAGATTAACCACTGCTTTGGGAAAGTTACATTTGCTCTTTTTTAGAGCCCTTATGAGCGTAGTTCTGAAAAACTCGCTAGGTGCATGTTGTACAGAGTTTGCTGAAACTTAATATGCACCACGCGTGCCACTTCCAGTTACTGATAGCACAGCTTCAAAGTGAAAACTGTAATTAAACTATATTCCACGAAATAGATTTACTAAGAATCTTATATATTAATGTAATAATTTATTCTCACTGTTGTATTTTAAATTTCTTTTGCAAGTAACTTTGAACTAATGATAAAAATTAAAACTTTATTTGAACAATTGTTGCGACAACTCGTTCTTTCTTGCAAAGTTGCATTAATTATTCAGTGATGTCCTAATCTTCTTAATTCCCTTTTGTATCAATATACAATAATAATAATAGTATAATCCCTGTAAACGTGAGCCATCATTAGTTTGCTACAAATTTCCCATATTAAAGTCATATCATTATATCATTGCTACTTACGCAAAATCCTACGCAAATTGTATATGGAAAATAGCAACGGGAAAACCACAAATTTAATTCGCCAAACACTAAAAGAATATATCCGGAATATTTATACCGACCTCTTCACTAACGAAAACTACCTCAACACCGACTCTCGTCGTTGGCCTAAGAATATCCAACCACAAGGATAGAGAAATTAAAAGTCAACTATACAACCCCCATGCAACCCGTTATCAAATTCGCTTCTAAATATATCACTGTCTTATTGTATTGTTCATACATTCAACCTTTTCTTGAGGAATTACATTTTTAATTTTACCTAAGTTTTGATAAATCTACTTCTAATTTTGAGTTAATTAAAATTCAATTGCCAATGTAGCAAACATTTGAATGATAAAAAATATTACTACGTGAAGCTTTGTGTTTAGGTAATTATTAAGTCCATACTAATAAAAATTATTTAATAGAAGATATACTAATTAACACCTGAATTTGAAGTGCTGTGTGATCGACGGTGTTAGGAGGTGCCTTTGGAGGACCACATTATTTTCAGTGATACCATATTGTTGGGATCCCGGGAGACCCACACTGTCTTTCTCGTAATTAATTTATTCTTGTTACAAATCCATTGTTATCATTGTTGTTATCTTTTATTTATTGTTAAGATTTATTATCGTTACTACTATATCTTGGTTATTGTTACTGTTACGAAATTATTATTATATTACCTTGCTTATTGTTGCTATTGTTATTTTCACTGTTATTACTATTCTCGTTGTTATTACATAGTTATTACTGTTATTTTTGTATATTTATATACATCTTTTATTGTTGATAGATAACACTATTTTGTTATATTATTGTTAATTTAGTATAGTTTTAGTATTAGCCTTCTTCTTGGTTACATTATTTATTATGCAGATGTGAAATGGTGTATTGCCGTATATTAGATAAATAAATAATTAAATAAATAAATAGAACTAATTTTTAATCCTGTTTCTAAATTTAAATACAGTCCATTGAAAATGTAGTTTGCCTTCGACTATATAATAAAATATCTTATTGCAATTTTTTATATAAACACTATTAACGAGTCTGAACTTTATATTTAAAGTTTAATGAGAAATTATTAAGTTTAAAACCTTCAGAAGCACAAATTGGTTTTCCATATAAATATAAAATTAAACATACGAGAACAGCATTAATACACGACATTATTCCTTGTAGGTGTAAGCACGGACATAATGGATGACAACAACAGCAGAGTAAAGCGAAGAATATTATGCTTTATTACGCTGACACGTGTTAGTGCTCCATTAACCGCTGTTCTGCTTGCAAAAGTTCAGGGAATATTCTGCTCGCCTTTTTTTGTTACTGCAGTCACATAGATTACAGTCTCATTCAGGATTTAAATTAAATACTACGAATAATTTTTTACAACGTCAGGTAATACGTAAGATAAAGTCCTCAATAAAATTAAACTTTACATGTACCAGACACAGCAGAGAAACCAAATTCTGTAATATTTATTAAAATCGCAATGCCCTTACTATTAATTGAAACTAAACCTAAGACAAAACTTTAAAAGTTTAAATACATTTTACAAAATTTCATATTTGTAACTTTGTAAAAACTTTATCTGTACGAATATAGAAATCAGCCTTAGCAAGGCTATTGCTATTGAAGGGAATCGTTATAGACTTCGTGATATTCTTCGTCTTATAATAGTGCAATTAGACAAGTATAGAAAACGTGTTTTCACGTTAGTGAGAATATATGACAATGAACATGATTTAGTGTCACAAATGCCCTTTATCTAAGATTAACTAACAGGAAATGCATATGCTCTGCATGTTGTATTCTCTATAACAATATAATATCAATAAAACATAATTTTCCCACTGGAGGCAAACCTTGGCAGTTTTGTTGATGCCATTTATAAAATTAAAAAACGCTATGTTTGTATTAAATCTGGTTATGTACCCAATAAACACGCGTCACGTTTGACTGATGAGAGTTTTTGGAGGCCATAACCATTGATGTAAAAACAATCCTGAATCTTCTTAGTAAAATTGTCGAGAGTATATAACGAGTACATATACTTATTTAATAATAACAACATATTTTATAGTCATTTAAACTTATTATACAAAAATAGTGATATGTTGTATGTATTAATCTAGATTTGGCCTCCCTATAATATAAAGTGTTAATGCTAGCATATTTTATTTCATTGAGCGAATACTCTACAAGTAGACGAATTGAGTTCAACGAATTGAAATTTATAGGTCCACAACTAGTAAAATAATTGTGTTGGAGACCATGGGAAACAACATTTGCCAATTAGCAGATAACCATAGAACCTAAAACCATTATAATAAGATTTTTCTTACCTTTCTTCTGATTCACATTATTTGATATAAAATCAAATATCCTTTATTTCCAAACATACATATAACATGCATTGGATTGCGTCATTAATATTACAAAAATACAAGTACAGTTTATATCTATTCATACAGACTATTTATTTCCAATAAATTCACTGAGGGAGAAGAAACATTTTTCTATTAACAAATCCTTCAGTGTTCTCTTAAAGACCATTACATCATTTACATTCTTTAGGTCCACAGGAAGAGAATTATAAAAAATTACGGCATTATAAAAACAGTGATGTTTGAAAAAAGAGTTTGTATGGGGGGGGAATATTTAATGTGTTGCTTTTTCTGAGGTAGTGTCTGGACTGTGGAATTAGTGACTCGAAAATGCCCTGGTTTTGCTTACAAATACTAATGTGTGGTAAATATAGATACTTGGAAAAGTAAGCAGATTGAACTTCTTAAAATGTGATTTGCAGGATTCTGATTGACGGATGCCAGCAATAGCTCTCACCGCTTTCTTCTGCAAAAGAAAGTCATGTTTCAAAACCCCAAATCTTAACAGCGTATGAAAGGTAGGGATAAACCAATGCAAAATATGAAGTCAGAAGCACATCGGTTCCCATGAAAGATGAAATTCTACGAAGAACAAAAATTCCAGCACAGACTTTACGTGCGACATGATTTACATGAAAGGAGAAGCTAAGATTCCTATCGACAATTAGGCCTAAAAACTTGACCATCTGCTCAGAAAAAAACCTCTGCATCGCCAACCCAAACACTCAAAGAGTCATTGCGTCTTGATGAAATCGAAAAGTCCAGCAATGTAGTTTTATCAGCATTCACGACCAAACCATTACTCTAAAACCACTGGACTATTGAATTACACTGAACAAACGTATTCATCTCCATATTGAAACGGCAAGACTCATCAATTACAAGTGATTTGTAGTCAGCAAACAAACACAACAATCCCCTCGAAACACAACTGCTGAGGTCATTCACATACAAAATAAAGAGGAAGGGTCCAAGTATGGAGCCCTGTGGCACACCCGTCTTGACAATCTGCTAGTCAGAAAAACATCTTTCCTAGTATATACTTCAACGTATGGAATTTCCACACTTGTCTACGCTGACTCAAGAAAGATGACAGCCATTGATTTGCCAAGCCACGCACACCCACTCTGTCAAGCTTTTGTAAAAGAAATGCTTTTCTTAAACCAAAAAAGATACCAGCAGAAAACTTTCCCTCATCAAGAGCTTTAACAACTTTATCCAAGAGAGCAAACATTATCCTCATAGTTGAGCCTCCCTTGACAAAACAAAACTGTTTGTCAAACAAAACGTTGTTACTCTCCAGGAAAGCCGTTAACCTTATCAAAACTGCCTTCTCAAACACCTTAGAAAATGTCGATCCGATCGAAATAGGCCTGAAATTATCAAGTTCCTCAACCAGTCCCCTTTTATGCAATGGCTTCACTATAGACAACTTTAAAATGTCAGGAAACACGCCATTTTCAAACGAAAAATTTATCAAATGGGCAAGTGGCCTACCAAAATACTCCGTACATGATTTAAGAAGCTTCGATGATATATTGTCGAAGCCAGAAGAAGCCTTTGCTTTTATAGATCTGATGATGTCAGATACTTCCACTTCAGAAACAGGTGAAAAGAAAAATGAAGACACTCCTGCACTTGATTGCTGTTGAAAAAGAGACAACGATGTGGGAAATGGACTTGCATTCGACACATTAATGAAGAAATCATTGAACAAGTTGGAAACATCTTTCGGATCCCGAACAATGACTCCATTCTTGATGGTTCGAGGGATATCTGCTGAAACTCTTGCCTTACCTCTATGCTCGACCACTATGTCCCATACAGTCTTAACTTTATTTGAGGAAGTCTGCAGTAAAGGTTTAACTTTAGATGACTTAGCTTCCCTCACACTAGCCCTAAATTGCCTCTTCAAAGAAAAGTAGTGTTTTCTTCTGTCATCAGAAGAACTAGTTTTATTCATTTTATCCATTCATAAAACATCTCATGTTCTTGCACTGATGCTGAAAAAGGTTTGGCTTATAAGCGGTAATAATAAGAAGAGGAAACTGTCTGAACCGAAAGATCGCTGCCGCAAGCTCACACCTACCCTCCTGAAAAAATCGGGAGACATCTAAAACATTGTGTTTTATTGAAGATTTACTAAAGATTGGTAAATCCCTTTTGGTAAATTGTCCTACAGAAAGCTGTAACACCATTGTAACCATGTGGTGACAAAAACTCAAACTCAAAATCTCTCAGGTGGTGTTCAGATAAACAAATTATGTCTACATTTTCGGCGTCAATAAAAAGTCAATATTGTTAATAAACGTCAATATCGTTTAGAGATATGTTCTCTGCAGGGAAAATCTCTGTCAATGCACTGTAAGCAGACGGCCCTTACTTGTGACTTGCCTTCCGTCTAAAAAAGGGATACGTTATTTGTTCATCTTTACGTGTTGAAACCCCAGGCGTGTAACTTATTATATAATAAACAAATGATGAATCAAGCAAGTGTAATATTTTATTAGGTACTGTGGTGCATATTTATATAGCGTATTACATTCAAAATTGTGTAAGAAGTTCGGAATGTTGTATTATATTATCTATAAGACATGTATAATGTCTACTACTACATAAATTTAAAATGGAAGAATTGATTACATACATCCCCCTCTGTCTTGGGTGGTATTTATTTGATATTACAATGAATTTGCGTTATTTATCCTCAGAAATGAATCAAAATCAGAATCATGTCTCCATCAAACACGTTCAATCAACCTGATGGAACAGTAGTAAATTAAATACCTAATTTTCATATTATTATTTAAAAACAATCTAAATCGTCTTATCTAGCCTCTTAATTGGCGAGACAATTGTTTTTCTCATTGATCATACTAAGAACTGTTACACAAATTGATTTGTAATTTGATTGAATAGGTTTAGATTTTTTTTTCGGTTAATATTACTTTGTACTGTTACAAATGAAATGTCTTTTATTCAAAAATATATTTCTTTTATGCGTAATTCTTTTACACTTTTTTTGCACGGTAAAAGTTTTTATAACTTTTATAAAAGGTTTTAATCTGTTTCTTGGTAAAATAACAAAGTTAAATTTGCTCATATATGAAACAATGTGTTTTTTGCACTCCATTCTTTAAATTTGAAATTGTTTTTCTCAAAAACTTCTTAATTTACATAGATTTTCTGTCTCTAATTTGCTAAGTTCTGCTAATTTGTTACTTCTCTTTAGAACATATAGGCTACTGCTCAGTTTTTCAATATTTCAATTTGTAGATAATTTGTATATACCAGTATAATTCTTAAGTATTTAGTGTACATCATAACAGCATATAATTTTTTTAATATAATTGTTTTTGTAAGTATTTTGGGAGGTCAAAAGCTTGTAGGGTTAGTTATTATTTAAATATTTTTAAAATAAACTAAGATCAGGTGGGAAATACTGAAAATCTATAATATAATGTGGAGTTTTAGAACGTTTTTAATAATCCAATAAGCCAAAAAAACTTCAGAGTTTCCTCAATAAAATGAATACTTCGGTAATTCGCCTCAGGAATCCAAAAAAACCTGTCATATTATTTACTGATAAGTATGGTTTTCAGTTAATTGTCAGTCAATGTCAGTATCACTTTGATCAGGACCAGGTCAGATCGGCCAATGGAAGAGATATCTGTTACATGGTATTGTGATAACATGGTTTTAGAAAGAACATGGTAAACAGATTCAGCGATAATAAGTTATACTGAATTAGTTAAATAATCTATAGGTAGAGGAATACATTTATTATAAGTAATTATAGATTTGTCAAAGTGCTTTTGGTTTTGTAGAATTTGTAATTAATGGTTAATTGCAAAAGACTTAATAAAAAAATTATTTTAGCCATATCTCTTAAACAGGCATATCTCCTAAGCCAACTCAAGTTAGGAGTGCCTCAAGGATCCAAATATCTACGTATATTTACAAATAGAATTAAATACCTCTAGAGTAATTAAAGGTTTAATATACGGTGCAGAGAGGCCTAACACAGTAATAATACTAATTGAAAACCGGAAAAAAACAGGGAAGTAAGTCTGAACAAAGTTAGAACCTTAGGCAATTGATGCAATATGGCACAAACTGACAAATTACGGATTAATGAACTCTTATAACGCATATTTGATATTTAAGTATCAGTTATTTCCAACAGGAAATAAAATCGTAAATACACAGTAGAACCATTGATGTAATGACACAACGCACTTCATCATGTTCCTGCAACGTGTTCAACTGACTCTACACCATAACCCTTTAGCTCTGCAATAAGCAAAAGGTCATATTTCGTAGAATTTTCTGAAAAACACAAGAATGCCCATGTTTATGATTTTGTTTATATTGCTGTAGCAAATACAGTTTGTGTTGACGAATATTTTACATAGTACGTACAGGAAGGGTCTTTTTTCTAGGCCCAAAGCTGAAAGGTTTGTAGTTTATGTATGCCTGGTTAGCAGAGGGTAACACATTTTTTGGAACCAAAAGATAAATAAATTATTCGGGTTTAGTTTTTAGCAATTAGGACAATATCGTTGGTGGTGAAGACAATTGCGTAAAAGCCCTTTGGTAGTGATGTGTCCTGATTGTTTAGAACTAAAATTACATTGTTAATGAAATTTATTTATTACTAAATATATCAGTATATATATATACATACACATACAAAATTTGTAATTTATGATGCAATTGTACGTAATGATAACTATTAGTATTAAAATAAATAATAAAAGCGAACAATACGACTGTGGATGGGACAGCGGATACGAATTTTGTGTAATGTAGCAGTTACCAACTAGTTATTCTAAATAAGTATATATATATATATATATATATATAGATTCCTTAATTTGTATATATATATTATATATATATATATATATATATATTCAGGAATCTTTAGAAAACGAAAATTAAATCAGTGAATTGTTATTAGTTAACACAAAGTTATATCACTACGTTAAATAAATTTATAGCAGATAGCCACCAGCTGATGCAACAGCTGAGTAGAATTTTCCATCACTAATTTAAAAGCGGATGAGCGTGCAAACTTCTTTTTCAGAGAAAAGCTTGTTCATCATGATTAATTGTAAACCATATATAAATATTTAAAAGGAAGCACGCAGAATTATATTTTATTTCACAATCATATAATTAGAACATTACATTACCTTTTCAAATAAATAATTAATTAAAGAACACAAACCCATGTGTGTTTTCACGATTTTATATATATATGCATATGGAAAATCGTAAACATAAACTAAAAAATGGCAATCGTTGAAGTGTATGACTATATTGACTTAAAAACAAGAAATATTTTTTACGTTTTCTTCATAAAATGTTTAAGGAACTTATATCTGTATTTATCGGGGAAAATTACGTAGGTTTATGCAGTCAGTGCGGGTTTTTGCCCTGCTGGTGTACACACTTGGCACAAGAGAGTCATTATGTTGAATAACAGGTTTTCCTGACAATAATAGTAAATAAGAATGCTGGGTTTAGCTCCATTTCACTTTCCGCTTACTGCAGCGTCTGAGATCTGTTGGTGTCACAAACTTGGATCTTGGAATAAGGAGACTACGTCCTTTTGATGAGATAAATAAAAGCTTTCAAAGAGAACTATTTTTGTATAGTTTCAACCTCAGAGACACCTAGAATACAAGAGAGTTCTGTATGGTGTACCCAGCAGCCATCCAATATAATTCAAATGAATTAATTAATTAATTTGTGTTTTTGCAACAAAAATTTACAATTTATACAGAACATAAAAGATACACATTACAAATTTGAACATATAAAGGAACAAATAAAAGTAACTAAACACGTTTCTTATTGTAATTTATTATCTTATTTGTTTGAGTGAAGGGTTGCTCAAAGTTAATAGGTATACATAGGGTATAGAGGTATGTGCGTGGACCTTAGTTAATCAAAATAACAAAGATTGTTGCAAAAATTATAAAAAGGATATTATTTAACTATTATTGTTTAATCTAATCGATGAAAACGAAGGGGGGGGGGTAGCAGTGACACAGTCCATAGTTGGTCACTATCAGTGACTCAGCTTCTGATACAGTTAAGTTAAAAATTATGTTAATTATGCGTTTTTTTATTAAATGGAAATTATAATTATAAGATGGAGAGGTTTTCTCATTGTCTCATTTGTTTCACAACTGAGTGCACCACTATGTTTTAAACACTATCCCGAGAATTTTTGGATAAACAATAACTCAGAGTCTTTTGAGTACTTTCTGTTTCTAGCGTTGAATCAGGTAACTATGTTAGTCGGATGACATAATTTTAGTTGCATTAACAGTTTAGTTTACATCCAGGGTAGAGAGTGAGTGACCACTCCGGGGACGCCAGATAATGGCTCGGAACTCGAAAATAGACTGAAACAAAAATTCTAATATATTACAGTATGCTCCATATGATATTTGACAAGCCTTCAAAATCTTATTTATATCTTTTGAAAGACAGTTAACTTACCAATTACGTTGAATAGAACTGCCTTCCAAGATTTATTACTCTCTTATAAAAGCTGGACTGTTTTATCACAGACCTCTTATATACCTCATATCTCTTTAAAGATTACAAATCTGCTTTTAACAATTGTATGGAGTGCTAAATTCATGTTAATTTCCAACAAATGAATAAGTTGTCTTCACCTTCTTGGATACATAGTAACGATACAAAATTGTAATATATATTAACACGCACGTAAAAAGGCAAAATATACTACTAAACATTATATCACCTTTTTTAACCATATAAGCAGCCCTCAGGCAATTTTTAGTTATTGATATGAGGGCTTCCACATATTGTTAAGCTAGAATTTAATATGTACTTTAAGATGTAGAATAAGTATTGAGTGAACTGTAAAGTGAGTCATTGCTTTAAAAATAGTTTAGAATATTCATAACTTAAATCCGTCATAATATAATATACAATATTACACTAAGATGAATATTTATTTACATGTGTAGTTATATTATAGCTACATTAGAGCTGGCAGCATAGAGACAGAGTAATGTGAATGATCTGTGCAAGGTTCATCAAGCAGTGCAATATACCCTCATTGACAGAACTAGATCGACGTCACGTCGATAGCGTTCCTCTCCTTGGTCACATGGTTCTGATCGCGCTAATACTAGTCCGTGGAGTCGTTCGTTTCTGGTTCGAGCACATAGCGCCACTTGTTTCCCTCCCTCCTCCACACAGCCAAGTGACTAAATTTCGTAAACTGTGATTGTCCTCCATTTCCTGTACTCTAATAAACTCAAATTCCCAGACAATGTGACCTGTTAGAGAGGAGATGAACCTTACCTTTATACTTGCGTCGTCTATCCTGGCAAATGAAGACAACTTCAGTGACTTTTCTAATGATATATCCAATATCTATAACATGTTTCCACTTGTATAACGTATATTGTTCTACCCTCAAACTGTTTTAACGTAGTTTTTGTCCATAGAATTTTAACATGTATTCTAATGTGTCCGTCTATCTCATTGTCTTAATTATCTACCTTTATGTATTTATATATACGCTTAATCATATTATATTAATATTTTCATCCGGTCCTGATTTGTCTCCAGCTTATTTAGTAATAGTTTCTACATAATAAATTTTGGTCAACTTGGGCCATATTTGTCTGAATAGAATGTTTATACAATATACTTAGCAACTATTGGGAATGTTAAAAGTAAGGTAAATACATTTCAAATAAAGTGAAATCTAATAGTAAAAGTCTTGGGGAGATTTCGGAAACATTCTTGACATGAGGGTCACTTTCAGCTGAGGTTCGTGTTACAAATACTGTGTAGACTTAAAGTCCTTCTATCAAGGTTAAACTGGTTTTTTTAATCCCTTTACAGCAAGTGCATTTTGGACCAACCCTCGCTTACAAATTTTTACAATAAAGTAAGTAGTGTATTAATAATAATTATTATTATTAACAAGTTAGTAATTATTACCCACACATAACGTAGCTATGATGGGAGAATTTGATTCAATATGAATGAAATTAGCCATAGTTGACATTCCGCTTAGTGCAGATTCTGAAATCTGAAGCTGTCACATACTTGATCCCCGGAATCTTGAAGTAATGTGTCCGAAGAGCTTCAAAAACGTCGGCGGTAAAGAAGCTAAAAATGCAATCATTTTTCATCGTTTTGACACCAGACACACCTACACTACGAAATAAAGTGTAATATAGGTGAAGTGGTGTTCTCGTGGTCTCATCTTGTGAACATTTTTGTGCACTACAATGTTCCATGTATGATATCAAAGCAACCTTTTACAAATAAATTAGCTATTGTGGGAGGTTTTGTGTCAATGTGAATATTCAGTTTAGCATTCACACCCACATTTAAACAATAAGCTTATTTAAACATTTGTTGAATCTTTTAGACAGTTTATACCATATACAATTGAACAAACTACTATGAGCTAATTTAATTTTACTTCACAACTTAAACTTGCTAGTGAACAATGTTACATTTATATATTATGTAAAATAGTTAAATTGTCTGCTCTTACTTATAAATGGATGTGATTCAAGGCACTATCAAGCTCGTTCGCCAATTCTCCTTGTACAAATACCTCCAAACTGCACAGATTTAACAACATACTCGAATCCACGAAAACTGGTGCAACACACTACAGTAATTCAACTCTGCTCTAACTTATATTGTGTCGGGGAGAACGGCCATTTATTTGTGTCCATACCTGTGCCCGAGACGTCATTTCCCTCAAAATACGTGTAACTGACCTTAAGAAATATGCTCAATAAAGGGCGAACTCGTGCCAACATTTATGGTACGTAAAACTACCTACTATTGAGATTAACATTGTACTGTACAGTTTCTACTTTACAAAAGGGCTTACTAGAGAGAATTAGAGTTTTACCTGAAATGGGAAAAATTCATGCTATTTAAATTCAAACAAATAATAGTCGCACTATAAAAGTGCTTAACCATATTTAACGGAGATTATAACATTGCACGTGCTATCGAGTCATACCATGAAGATCGTGCTTACGAGGGTCTATCATATAAGTTGAGTTAAATAAAATAAATAAATAGTCTGAGGAATTAAATTAAGCCCAGCACATATGGTATACTCATAAAATTGGGAAATCTACCCAAGTGAACGCTACAAAAAACTGAAAATAAAGAACAGCTAAATTTTAAATTAGATAATCGACTGAAATAACAATTACATCAAAACACAATAAATATGTTGTATCGTAACCTTCTATAAGACCTTTTGTATACACGCTCATAGAAAATTTCAAATAAAGTGTTGATTTATAAAACTGTATGCTTGGGAGAAACTAATTTTATAACGCTGCATTATAAAATATTCCGATGTAGGTGAGATTTGAAAAATCAGTGAATTCAATATAAATTATACATATTATTCATACAATTTTCCAAATTTACGACATAAATGTTGTTCTCAACAAATTAAGGAAATATATTTTATCTTAATGCTTAACCTTAAGGGTGGTTCCTTAAAAGTCTAATTTTATCTTACAAATGTGAAAAAAATATATTAAGAATTAACAAATATAAAGGTAGGATAAGTTTTAGAACTTGAAACAATCAGTAAAAGAAAGTTGTAGTATACCTTCAACAACCTTAAAAGTACATGCGTACAAACACCCCCAAAAACATATGGTTTTCTTTCATTTTTTTGTAGGTACCATAAAATATTCCGTGCACGGGTGTAATATTTGGGAAAATTTCATTTCGTGTCCTGTGCTGTGTGTGTAGTCAAGAATAATTTTATTTAAGTAAGTCCAATTGTGTAGAACAATATGACTGAGTCAGGAATTAATCCTATAGTAGCACACTTAATATATCGGTTTTCTTTTAAATGTATTTCAAATTTGTTTTTATTGTCATTCTGTTACAGTATATTGGCTACTCTTATTTTATGCGGACATCCGAATATTCAATTGAAGCCTTTCCGTTTAAATGGAGCTAAGTGCCAAAATTTCCAAAAATATTTTTTTCTAATTAAAGTAGTCTATGTTCCAACGTGATTCCATATCTAAAGGAGCTATGTGCCAACTATGTTTCTGTTAGTTGCAATCAATGATCACAGATGGTGCCGGTGGCAACTCCAGCTGGCCTTCAGTGCTATTGGAGCTAAGTGCCGGCAACCATTTTAAGCAGCTGTGAGTACTTTAAGTTGTGTAATAACTAACAAGTATATTGTATTATGCTGTAATATGGATAATCAAAAGCTAAAAGCGTTTAGTGAAACTCCTAAGGATAATGAATCTTTTAAAATTAAACAACGGAAAGCAAGAATAAGTGGAAAGCCATACATTATTCGAAGCAAAGAGAAAGGTTACAAAGAAGTGTCTGCAAAAGATCCACCTTTTACACAGGTAGATTAATTAGTAAGCTAAAGTTGTTTTTTCAATTAATTTGATTGTAACTTAAACAATATTATATTATTTTGAGTAAGTTTTGTTGTTTGTAGTTATAGTTAATGAATAAATACTACAATAATTTTTAGCAACATAATCTAACATAAGTTATATTTTTACGGAATTTATTTCTAATATCCAGGAGTAGGTAGGCCTACTTGAACTTTGTGTAAAGTAAAATAATAGTGTATAATTTAACAGTATGGCTGCTGTTATCCCGTATCTCATTTAGCCCCACTACTAATCAACCAAACTACAAACTACGGATAACAGTAGCCTATATTTTAAGATTAGAGTAGGCCTAAGGTAAAACTCATAAATCGTTAAGCAGTAGATAAAATTCTGAACTGAATCCAAAACCAATGTTTTATTCTTTTCGTATAATAATTTAATTAACATTGGCCTATATAAAACTTATGTCAATCTTATTACCCATTTAACCATACTATTTCCTAAGCAATTTTATTACTTTCAGGAAAAGTGCAAATGCAAGTACAAATGCAGTGAATTATCTGATGACTACAAAATGAAGTTATTTAAATAGATCCATGAGCTTGACAAGAACGGACAGAACACATACTTGCTTGGGCTGATAGAGATTCTCCCAGTTCAGAGGAGGCGACATGGTAAATATGATACCCCAACAGAAAGCCGACGTCAAAATACTATGAGTTACATCGTGCCAAATGAGAAAGGACACCATATCCGGGTATGAAAAACACATTTATGGCTATATTTGGAATTAAGTCATCCAAAAGAGTACAAAATCTTGTGGCAAATATAAAAATGGGCAATACTGTTGTGAAGGATACCAGGGGAGGATTGAAAACTTTCAAATACACTCTGGCTGATAGAAATTTGGTCAAGGACCATATTAAATCCATACCATCTGAACCTAGCCACTACAACAGAAACCGATCTGATTATGAATACCTGAGCCAAGATCTCAATCTGTATCGCCTATACAAGGCGTTTATGGAAAAATTTCCTAATATTAAAATCTCATACAATTTCTATTCCATAGTTTTTAAGAATGATTTTCCAAATCTAAAATTTAGGAAACCTCGTGTTGGTACATGTAAAAAATGTGACCGCCTAAAGCTCGAAATGACTAGTAAAGACCCAGTCGTTGTTAGACAAGCTAAGATTGAACAAGAACAACACCATCGTAAAATTGAATCAGCTTATACATCAATGACGTCTGACAGTATCAGTTCCGCCTCTCCTACCAGTAATACTTGCACTGTTGTAATTGATCTTCAAAAAGTATTCCCAATCCCGAAATTAACACATTCAGACATTTTGGCATTCACGTGACTGACACCAGTGATGGTATTATGTGCCTTTGGCATGAAGGCCAATCGTCTCGTGGTGGAAACCAAATGGCGTCTTGTTTGTTCAGAGTAATAAACAATATGAACTTGACTAATAAGCGTCAGTTAACAATTTGGAGTGATAAATTTTTTAAAATATTTTCATTACATATAAAAGATTTTTAAAGGCATAGAAGAGTTCATATATTTATAGAAAACATGTTTACTTAATTTCAATTAAGGAAAATAATAGAATATCGCAGAAATATTAGTATTTAAGGGCTCCAAAATCAAATTAATAAGCATAAATACAGTGCCACTCTTAGAATGTTACAACCTATTAGACCTTTTGATAGGTTTTTACTTTACAGAATGATTACACCAATAGTATTTAATAATTTGAGGAACAAATTTAAAGATTTACTAACTTGTTTATGGTTCGTTGCATAGAGGTATAACGGGAAAACATGTATTTCTAACTGTGGCTTATTGTTATTGTTAATAATATATAAACGTTCAAGTTTTAGGGCAAAACTTTAAAACTACTCCTGAAGGTGTTTCATGCACTAAAGCTAAATCAAGTGAACACTGAATGTGTGAAGTGCCTGAATTTGAGGAGTGTAATTTTTACCATGGAAAACAGCCCGGCTTTATTTTTTGCAAGGTTTGACGGAATATTTTTATTTAAAAATATAGTACTTTAAATATATAAATATTAATATAAGAAACCACGTCACGAACCTCAAGCAATCAAATCAAAGATATATTGTGTAACCATCGTGTTCTCTAAGGCTAATGCCTTTCAAAACTAGATATTCCACGAATATACTTTTATTCAAAAACATATAAACCCACAACTAAAAATATTTCCATTTAACTAAGGATACAGAGTCATTTAATTACCAGCTGTTGTTCTTTATTTCATGTTAATTTAAAGAAGCAATATGTGTGAAATAGGCGTCTCATATTGTTTCATACATTACTTATACTATAAGAGTTTATGCGATATCCATATATATATATTCAGATATTCCATGAATTTTGATGCGTTTTCTGACGTTTATCAAACGCTCATTCATGAGGAAACTGCTTCCTGACGTGTAAGTTACGTCACATATGATCGATCTCTTTAACCTCTGGAACGTGCACGAATTTGATATTACATTCAAAGTAAATGTGGTATGTATGCAGGTGTTATAAATATTCACATGCTTATAGTCTGTTTATGCATAGAGTGGGTGCAAAAATAAAGTGCAGAAAAATTATCTAAATGCGTCTTGTAGAGTAAAATATTGTTTTAGCCCTTGAGTTAGTAACATATTCTCATTTTAAATGCATATAAAAGTTTTTATAAATCAGCTAAATACTGTTGATACACTCTTGCTTTCTTTGTTATGACGAAAAGTGATAAATCAATGAAACACACTCATATTTTTAACTTAAATATTGTTTTTTAGTGATCAGTATTGAAATATGTGTCCCTGATAATAGCTATATGTTGATGGTCCAGTAGTTACCTTTAGAGTTTATACTGAGGTTAATAAATAATTTTGCCAAATTCTTTTCTTTTTCTCAAAATTCACTTAAAGAATAAAAGATAAATTAAGACATACATAAAAGATTAATTTAAACATAAAGGGAGATGATAAATTCCTATAATATACATTAGTAATATTCTGTACTCCTCAGTTACAAACAAGCTCGATAAACAACATTTTACAGATTGACTTTAATCCATATGCACACATAGTTTACTGAGGAAACTTAACTGGCTTCGTCTCGGATACAAAACTGGGGCGACAATAAGCCGAGTACTCTCTCACAACGAACACAGAGGGCTGGAGATTGAAAGTGTGCAGATAAGGATAAAAAACCATCTTCCTCCTCTATCCTTTAAATTCTTCTCCTTCTTTTATTTTCCATTATTTACATTAGATTATACTTTAATGTCTTGTCTAGATATTTAACAGGTATGTGAACACGGAGTTTCTCTTTAACCACTTCAGGAATGATAACCGACAGAAAATACTTCCGTAGTTTATCACACTGAGTTAAAAACAAATCAATACTAACAAAGATAAATGTTGGGGTATTATATACACTTGATACATTAAGACAAACACAACGAATTCCAATAGTTAACATTTTAATTTTTAGTTATTAAAATTTTATTTTTTGTTTTCGATTTTATTGCCATCAAAATAAATAATGTATACATACAGGTAATGTATATAAATGATTATAGCCATGAATCTTTTCAGTATCAGTATATTTGTTTAGGTGTAAGTACCACACTTTAATACAATATTCACACGTTTTACACAAAAAATCGTTTAGGAAAACTTCTTTTCCGCACGTCTAAATATTGAAAAAGTATCTAAGTGTAAATATGGGTTTTTTAAAACAGTGTAATCCGTGGAATGTTAAAGACATTTTGTTGTCTCAACACATTTCTAAGTTAGCACATTACTTACTGTTAGTAGAGTACTTCTGTAACATGTAACGACAGATTTTAAAGGGTGGAATATATACCCACCCATAAAAAACCACTACATAATGGATAACCGTACCACTTTTTAAAAAATGCAACTAATAGATGTGTCAAGTACTAAAAACATTATAAATTTGTTATAAAAATCAGAACATGAAATATTTATTATTAATTGATCCGGTAATTGCCATATTAATTGATCCGGTAATTGCCATATTCATTTGGTCTTGTAATTGCCACATTCATTTTATCAGGTGATTGATGTGATAAATCCATTTTAAATTATTATTAACAATTACGCCTGAATATTTAACGGCCCACATTATTTTTACTCTAGCGTATTTGAACTTGTAATACTGTGATACTAATGACAATACAATTCTAAATTATTATCAATTTTTCTATCGTTTATTTGTAATTAAGAAACATAAAAAGTTTTGCCTTTGACAAAATAATTAATTATTTAATATTTATTAGGTTAGGAAACTTTGCAAAATAAGTTCTCATTGTCAGTTGTATGCCGAACACATATGCATACTCACACAACGAAGATTACATTAGGCGTTATTGTGTACAAGGATCAAGAATACACGTTAAAATGTTCTCTATACTTTCATGAATACTACTAGTACCAACCATTTAAACTTTGTTTTTATTTTATATCACTATTAACATTCAGAATCTCACAATTAGTTTTTTATAACTGACTTAAGAGTACATTGTTGTATTGCACTAATTTTTCATAGATCAAAAGCATTACTGCTTAATGCTAAGTTAACGTCATTAAAATATTACACTGTGAAAGGATTGTATAAAATTAGCCATAGCTGTTAACGTTAAGGAAAATTACCTCAAATTATACGTTACAAGCATAGGAAACCAGGAGGTCAAGTTTGGTAACTGGCCCATTCTGTCAGTGAAATTAATTTTTATAGTTTCAAATATAGTTTGCATGTGCACTACTCCATTCAATAAAGAAATAATAACAGTACTTTACTTTCTCACTGTAGTTAGACTTGAAGCTATATCAAAAACAATTTTTATATTAATTTTTCATATTAACATTATTTTTGTCTTTCTTACATCACATTATTAGACTTATATTTTAGTTTATGGATTTTACATTTATAAATATTTTTTTTTCTTGATTGATATAAGTAAATAACATTTACTATTAACTACAATTACAATTATAATAGGTTCATTATTACAATCAAATTTAAAGGTTTTATAGTTCCTAATCAACAAGATCATTAATCTAGATCATTGCATTTTCTTGATGGTGTGTTAACTTTGATTCCGTACCTACATAGACTGAAAAGGCATTAAATGTTTAGCAGGCTTGTGTTTTTACAATGTAATATTGTAGTGTGGTGTGGTGTGGTGTGGCATTTTCCGTACGTTAAAAAATTAGGAAAATAATTTTAAAAACGTAGTAATGTTTTAGCTCCAAGGGTTACTCACCCTTCAAGAATATTCACGAGTACTGTAATGTCACGAATATTCTATGCAAGCATATGTAAAACAATATAAAATTCAGTATGAAAACAGTTTCGGTATCAACTCATTCAGTCGAATTTATGTTTTAAATATGATAGTAAACTATCATCGCTCCTATGTGCAATTTAGTTATGAAGTAAAGAATTAAATATGAATGTCTTTGTTCGGATGTTTTAAGTGAAATTAACGTAATGAGTACAAAATAAATACAACACTTCTCTTTCGTATCAAGATTAATAATACCAGTAAGTAAATTAGCAAGTCAGTCATTCACTCATTAGTTTAATGAGTATAAGACTTTACAATGTAATACTAGCTTAGTCTTCTGGGGCTTCATCTGCGATCTTCATGAGTACAAGCGTTATCTGACTTTATCAGTCATTACCTTAATAGTTATACTACTATATAATGTAGCGCTAGTTTATTCATGTGGATTTTTTTTCTTCAAACTTAATGAATAACATGTTTTATCTTAAATCTGAGTCTGGGAATTCCATCATGTTTAAATTCAATTAAGATAAAATTCAATAAAATTAACGACAGCTAAACTATCGATAATGATTGTGAAGAATATTTATAAGTATGTTTATTTAAAAAGACAAAAATATCTCATTGCAATATACTGTCTTTATAACATGGCGTTGTGTTATACTACAATAGACTACAACAGAAACTGGTGATTGTAAAGCTTTCTTATTTGTAAAAAAAATACTCTATTAATGATGAACTAATAAACAGAATTCATTTACAATCAGGTGTTTCCTGAAGTTTTGTTAGCAAAATATATACACCTAAACACTGCTTAAGTCTCGGTTAGGCGATAAGTAGAAGTACGAAACAAAACACCGTGTACACTTAAACATGAATTACAACCCTTCTTGTAAAAATCTCACAGACACGCTTCGTAAAATAACAAGAAGTAATTAAATTACGTAATTTAGTACGTAACCACATTCTGTGTACGTAAATCAAGTTATTTATGATAAACGTGATATGTGAGGAGACAATTGCTCTATATATATATATATATATATATATATATATATATATATATATATATATATATATATATATATATATATATCAATGATCTCATATAAGAAGTTCTTAGATAGAGATATGTTATTTACGTTTCATTTGTTTGGTCAATAATTTAGAGTAAATGAATGATGAAATTGGTTGTTCACATTTATAACTGTGTCATGTGTGTCAGCCAACCATCAACACTAGAAGGAGAATAGTATGTTTGCCTGTATGCATAATCATTTAAGTCACCGGGCATAACCTCAAACTTCTTACATCACAAATAAAACGAATATAATGGCCTTAATTATGACTTATAGAAAATGTTAAAGAGGAAATATATCACAAAATGTATTTAGCTTCTGAAGTCATGAATATAGGGATTACATTTTCTGCTGTAATAAATTCTCCAATCCAAGTTTTATTAATATATATATATACTCGCTAACATGTAAAATCAATTTAGTATTATATTTTAACGATATATTAGTATGCGCCATTATGAGTTATTAATACCTTGGTTTAAAATGTAATAAACTTTAGATCGTTAAATTCAATCAAAGGCACTTAAGTTATCATTATTAAATAAATTCATTTATTTATATTGTTTTTTTTATTCGGAACACAATCAAAAGTGAAGCTAGTGCAAAAGTATTTCCTAATAATAGTACGAGCTAACTTGCTGGCCAGAGATTGTAGTGCACACGCCTACGCTCCATGATCCTGACTGGCATGCCGCAATCTAGAGCAAGCTCCTGTAGCCAAGTTGCAAAGCACTTACATATGTACCTGTACAATATTTCAGAGAGAGACCAAGTTCGATCTCACCACATGCTGGACCGTTTTAGTATCATTGAATCAATCAGCCATTATTGTAATAATGTTGCATTTTCGGCTATTCTTCATACAATTAATGATGGTTCTTCCGAATTTAATTGATATACACATCCAAAAGTTCATTTTGTAGGAAGAAAAGATTCGTTTTCTTGTGTCTCATCAAAAAATGTGTTGAATGCCATGGTCTCATATGAAATTCGTGTCACTGATGTAAACAGCTTCAGATACATATATTTTTTTAATTTTTATTTATACTTGACTTAGACCGACCATATTAGTGATATCTTTACAATGATGCAATAAGATAATTTAAGCTGCAATTGTATTGTCGAAATAAATGTGTAATGAGCCTTCTAATTAAGTAGAGTCAAATAACAATTTCAGTCAAATAAATGTTACATAAATGTAAGATACTCACTCGTACACTTCGTGACGATAAACGTAAATGTACTATTAACATTTACATTGCCACTTTGACGTACAACAAAAACTCTATGTGTGATTACATGTAGGCTGCTGTTACGTAACTTATTCATTCTTTACTCATTTTAATGTTTAAAAATATTAATGTATTCTAGGTGACCTGGATTCATACTAAAACATTTAACACGAAGCCAACGATACAAACCAGCCTCATTCAGTATTTTTCAATTCCTTCTGACACAGGCATTTGAGAATCTGAGATGGTCGTTTTTGAGGAAATAACAACTTAAATTTGTTCTAAAGACGTTTCACAAAAATATTCACACTTGACTTCAATTTTGAGGTATATGAAGGGAATTATAGGATCTGGAGAAACACATAAAAAAGGTTGTTTTACAACCACACAATACAAAGACATCTTCATTATATGATGCTCTTCCTAATATATAGCAAAATAGAGTTATTGATTCATAAAAATTAGCTGACAGTTCTATTTGAGTTCGACAATGCTTCTCCTTTAATAAATGTACAATGTCAAAGTTTAGACGTTGTGACGACCATAACCGTAATGCCTGTAGTTTGAACCCCTCTATAACTTTATAATTAGTTCTTTGAGATGTTACAGCAGTGGTTATTCAAAGTTGAACTGACAAGGGATGCAGATTGATGTGATGTAAACTATCTAGGAACATAGGAAATAAAACTGCCAATTTATGATAAATAGGAAAAGTGTTCTCAACATATACACGCCGACCAAAATGTTAAATTAAGTATAACATATTATGAAACACACAAAATTATGGAAGAACTTGTTGGAATGTATATAGAATTGAGGCTAATATATTTTCTATTGTTTGACTTTTATATACAAACTTTTGTACTAGTATTAAAATAAATGCTCTTCATATGAATGTTTACTTACTTTTAATTATAAAATTAGTTACGTATTTAACAATTTCTAAAGTATCTTCGATAAAAATAGTTAACATTTTAGATTGTAATGCGAACGTTCAAAATTTGAGCAACACGTTAGTTTAAAAAAATACTTAGAAAACATTACAACCCAAATAGATGTAGATTTAATAATTTAACTTAAAGGCTCCAGAACACGTACTTTAATACAACTTAAAAGGAATTAGGACATTAGAACTCATATGTTCTGATTACGTACACGTAACACTTAACATTATGCATACTTTGAAAATTATGTTTTTAATCGGAAGCAGTTGGACTTCCCAGACCTAGCATTATTCAGCACATTACGAGAGAGATCCGTTGGGTGTTCACAGAATATATGATCCATTTACAAAATTGCTGTTAGATAACGCTTATAAGGGGAATATCGGGACTTTTCTTCCAACATTACATCTCCACAGTGAACGTTTTAACACAAACTCCTCTCCATTGACGAGACTTAAACACATATTCTAACTTGTCCGTGATTATTTGTAATGCTAATCTCCACGTTTTACGTAATTTCACCTATCTGAAATCCCTCAGTACCACAATTCTCTGCTTGGAGGAAGGTGGAGGCTGACAGCAAAGTTGCCTGAAGACGCAGATATAGCGGCCAGTATTTCCATACGTCTTTCATCAACACTGCCACACATCTCTGAAACATAGACCACCTTGTTGTGTATTCAATATATTCTGCAACCCCTTACAACAAGGTTGGAGTCCACCCTGTATCACTTGCTGGAAGGTGAAGGATGATGCCAGAGATGCCTGAGGGCGCATATGTGGCAGATCTGTATTTCTTGCAAATAAATGAACCCACGGCCAAGATGGTTACAATGCCACTTATCTCTTAAACACAAACCACCTTGGTGAGTTTTGTTACATTTTGACACGTCTAATGATACAATAAATAGTGCTCCCGTTGTCTGCTGGTCGAGACTAATAACAGAGTTGTCTGAAGACAGACGGATTAAGCTACAGGTTTTTGTACTCTTTATAAAGTACTCTTACTTCCAGAACAAATAAAAATGCCAACAGAAGTTGTGCAAAGAATATTTTTCCTTTGGATTGGATGGAAGTTTTTAAAATATTTGAAGTGTATTACGTTAAGACCTTTTCACATATACCGGGTGTCCCACGAAGAGGTTTAAACGTTTGATTTTGTATTACTTTTATATAACACTTTCAAACTCTACAAAATTCATTAAAAATATTCTGTGAAAATTCAACTCTCTAACAATAATTGAAACAAATTTTGAAATTTTGAAAAAATATATTTTTAAAACAGTAAGAAAAACTTTTTTTTTGTTTTATAAAATTATATATTGTCGTATTCTAGAGAAATAAAGCATTTCAATCAGAAAATCATAACACAGCCTATTAAAAACCTACAATAAAGGTCCACAATTATTCGAACTGTAATCCATCCACACCGACACACAGATAACAGCACTTAACAAATGAAATGAATCGTAAGCTCTTACAAAGTAATTCTGCGGTAACCAGAGAAGTTCCTCTTCAATTGATTGTTTTAATTCCTCATTATTATTAAAGCTACGAGTATAAACTTGTTCCTTGAAGTAACACCATAGAAAGAAATAAAACCCTGTTAAATATGAGGATTGGGGTTGGCCAATCTTAAAAAGCACTTCCACTGCCAATCCAACGGCCATGAAGGTTGTCATTTAGTAATCGTTTGACAGGATTTGCGAAATGAAGAGGAGTAATAGCTTGTTGGAAGCTTGCTTGATCCATTTCTGGAATCGTAATATGAGGCAAGACTTGTTAATTTAAAACCTGTTCATACCTATTCCCAGTCATTGTACTGTCTGAAATGTCGTTAGATAGCACCCCCAACAGCTGCCCAAACAGTAACTCCTTTTTATTTGAGTAGAGTCTGTTCAAGAATGTGTGGATTACTGGTGTTGTCATGATTACAGTTATGCCTATTTAGAGCACCATTGTGGTAGAAAGTGGACTCGTCTGAAAAAAACAATCTGAGTATGCCAATTAGGATCTACCTCATGGAACTCAATGATACGAGAACAAAATTCCACTCACCTGTCCGGATCATTTTCAAGAAGATTATTGATTAGGTGACTTTTGTAAAATTTAATTTTGTTTTTCTTAATTATTCGCTGTACTGAAGACGGAACACAAGTTCCAAGTTCAATCTTTCTTAGTGATTTCGATTTACCTGTAGAGCGGAGCAATGATACGCATACTAGCTACTACTTCTCTTTCCTCATTTCATCCTCTATAGTACTTTTTTACGACACTTCCTGTTTCTAACAAAAGGTTTTTCCACTTAGTTATTGTTGGATTGCTAGGTGGTTTAACTCCTGGGTAGGCAACCTGAAATTTTCTAATTGGTGCTATAACGTTGCCAAAAGCAATAGCTCACGCTGAACACTTCACTTTTTGTTCAATATTAAAAACCACTTCTTGAACTGCATATCAGTAAAACTGTAATGGAGTAGGTTAGGTTATATTTTATAGCACAAGCAATATTCTTCAATGAAACAGCTGTTTTAAAAATACGAGTTATTAAACAGTTGTGCTTTAAAACTGCAACGCAATAATTAAATCAGGTAATTCAAGAAATTAATATTTTCAGGATGCAAAATGGTAAATTTTCCAACATATCACCATGTTGTTTCTACAATTGTTAGAGAGCTTTAATTTCACGGAATATTTTTAAAACTTACTTTATTAATTGTGTATAGTTTGAAAATGTTCTGTGCATAAATGGGCAAGTAATAAAAATCAAACTTTTAAACCTCGTCTCTGTCCAATGACTCCATACAGTCCGTGGATTTGACAATATTTTACTATACCTGGTGAGAACACCACAGCAGTTTATGATGTCATTACAATTCGGGCACTTTAAACCCCTACCTTAAGGTTCTCTCTGAAGCGTAGTGACCACGTTTCACATTATCATCATGCTGTTGATAGGCCTCTAAGGTAGGCAACTGTAAGACTGACAAAGCCATCATTCTCAAACAACACCAGTACCGGAGTGAGTGGTTGCGATATCGCGCACTTTCATAGAGTGATGCATGAAATGGGTTGCTAGAGCTACTCTTATTTCGGCCCAGTGCCAATAATCCTTCTTGGAAAATTAACACTTACCCATTGTTAAAAAACCCTATCAAGCGTTTACAACGTTTAAGAATTATTATATAAGCTTACTTTACACTTTAATTATTATGATTGTAACTAGGCTACTTAGAAAAAGTAAGTTTTGAAAAGCAATTTGTTACTGAGAAATACCTTAATATAATATTATGTTTCTTATGGTTCTGGATCTTAAATTAAATTAATTTCAAATTGCCGTTATTAAAGAGGAATAGTAAGTTAGAACCCTCTACAATTCAACTTTATATCACTTACATAAAACTAGCATTAATTTAATAAGGACAAAGTAAAGCTTTGACATATACTTAAAAAATAAAAACACATACTTATAGATCAAACATAAATAAAATATTTACCTTATATACAGTTATTTGATGAATGTACAGGGTGAGTAAGAATATGGTAAAATATTTTAAGACGTGATTTTATAGCAAATAATAAGAAAAAAATGTATATAAAGATAGGTCTGGAAACGCTCCATTAGGGAGTAATGGCTGGCGAAAGATTCTGCTTTGTTTTCAGTTCACCTGGTGAAATTAAGTGATTCTGAAGTGTTTTGTTCTTATTTTTTAACTCAAATAAGGTAGATTTATAAGGGAAATCACCTGAAAAATCAAATAAAACCACTCTAGATGTTGTAGTGTGAACAGTTTTTGAGAAAAAGTATGAAATTTGCCTTAAATGTTAAAATGCCTTAAAATTGCTTAAATGTTTGATGTTAAAATATTACAATAACATTGTTAAATAACCAATAAACAAATTGTTTTTACTAATACAGATTGTAGAGAATTTAATTCTGAAAACAACCATAATAAGCAAAGTTAACTAAATGTGTAGAAAAATTATGAAATTGACTCCTCACGTATTACACTACACAGAAAACTTTTGCTGTTTTATAATAAGGAATGAGAATCTGATTGGTAACAGCTGGTGAAAAACAAACATATTTTTAGTTGACAAACACACAAATTTAAATAACACAAACATACATTTTATTTAAAAATACAATAAACATATCTACAATCGCTTTAAGTCTCACCGGAAGATTTATTTATTTATTTACGGACAACCCATTTTAACAAAATATAGTACAAAGTTACAAAGACTAATATAGATAAGCTGCAACACAAAACAGTAATATTAACAAAGTACTGTTTTATGTTAATAGATCCAAAACAACCTAAGATGAATTAATACATGTAAGATGCAAAAGACCAAATAAATTAGCAAACAATAAGAGGTAGCAATAATAAACTATGAAAAATAACATGATGACTAACAGACAACAAGGCAATAAAATACGATAGAACTAACAATGATCAACTATGAAGAAAAAAAAAACAAAACCTAGAATAACAACAAACGAAAGAGAAAAAAAAACACAACTTTTAAACATTATAATAAATAACAATGATAAATAATTTATGAACAATGAAACATAAATAAATAACAAATGAACAATTTGGTATTAATGAGCAGTGCAAGCAAGCAGAAATAGATATGAATCAATAAATTTTAAACCGCGATTAAGGACAAAATAGTTAATATACTGTATTAAAAAAGATAGAAATAAAATAAGTATTAACAGTAAGAAGCGTTAAATAAAGTGATTACAAGCAATAAAGAAATCTAAAAATAATAATAATAAATTAATAGTAATAACAAATAACTACTATACGAACATAAAAAACAATGCATATTTTACATGGAGCCTTCCTTTCTTAATCTTCCATGGAGAGCAGTTGGTTAATCTGTCTCTTAAACGATACAGCACCAGTGTTAAAAATGTCTAGTTCCAGTGGTAGGGTATTCCCAAGCGTCTGGATCCGGACCATCGTGCTGTTCCTTTCGTAGTTTGTAGAGTAATGCAGTCTTGCAAACAGGTCACTCGATCTTGCACTGGCAGGAACGTGGAACCTTACCCGCTCCAGTAACTGAGGGCAGTTGAGATCTCCATTAACCAACTTATATAAAAACACCAGATCAAAAATTCTTCTCCTCAAAGCAAGTGGTTGAAGGCCAAGTTCAGCTGCCAAAGAGTCCACAGGGACATCAGCATAACGATGACCCAGGCGATAACCAACTAAGCGGATGAAACGAGACTGAATCGATTGGAGTCTGTCTTGGAGATATTGTTGATTAGGAGACCACACAACTGTGCAATATTCCAAGTGAGACCTAACAAGGCAACAATATAGAGTCTTTAACGCCAAAGGAGCCGTGAAAAAACGTGAGTACCTGATTATCATGCCGAGGTTCCTATTTGCTTTGCTACAAATGTGATTCACGTGATCTTCAGAACTCAGAGATGCAGCACACATCACACCTAGGTCTCTAATCTCGCTTGTTCTTTTGAGACTACATCCACCCAATTGATAATCATGGAAACGAGGAGATGTTATCCTGTGAAAGGTGATAACGGAGCATTTCGTTGAGTTTAAGGACATGCCATTATCAGAGCACCATTTCTCAACAGCCTTTATACTTCGCTGAAGGATTTCAAAGTCGCATTCAGATGTGATTTCAGAGTAAAGTTTAATATCGTCAGCAAACAATAGGTGATTGGCAGGAACAACGTCAGATATATTATTGATGAATAGATTAAATAATACGGGACCCAAGTGTGAACCCTGTGGGACTCCTGAAATCGCCACGAACTCTCTGGAGAAAGAAGAAGAGAATTTCACCATTAGCTTGCGATTTTGAAGGTATGATGAAAACTACTCTAAAAGAAGGCCATGGACGCCATATGCAGAGAGCCAAGCAGATGCAAGTGACTGACTCTGTCAAAAGCCTTGGAGAAGTCCAGAAAAATTGCATCAACCTGTTTCCGTCTTGAGAAGGATGAGATGATGTCGGACTGGAAGACTACTAAGTTCGTTGCTGCCGATTTTCCAGGCGAAAACCCATGTTGATGGGAAGATATACACCTTTGCAGTAGGGGAGACACTCTAGAAAGCACCAATCTCTCAAAGACTTTGGAGATCACTGACTGGACAGCAATAGGTCTATAATTGGTAACTTCAGATGTTGTCCCGGATTTGTGTATGGGTACAACATAGCTTTTTTTAAGAACGTCAGGAAAAACACCACTGGATACTGATTTGTTGAAGAGCTCCTGGAGCGGACCAGATAAAAGGAGGTGGCAATACTTCAGGACACCAGGAGGTATCATGTCAGGTCCGGAGCCTTTATTTACGTTGAGATTGAGAAGCTCCTTTCTGACTTCATCTTCACTAAAAATACAATGAGAGATAACATTGCAAGAGTCGACACTGTCTAAACTATTAGGAGGTTGTTGTTGAGACGTGAACACAGAGGAGAAGAAATCAGCAAACATTTCGCATTGTTCATTCAAACAGGTCGATGAAGTGCCATTATAAACCAGAGCTGACGGAGTTCCATGGTTCTTCTTTAACCCATCAACGAAGCTCCTGAACCTGTTGGGATTAGAAGGAATGATATTTTGGACATGGTTTATGTAATTTTCGAAGCATTCTTGAGAAAGCCGTTTACAATTTGACCTGGTGCGAGAGTAAGAATAGTATGTGCAGTCATTCAAACTTCTCTTATATTGTAAGTGAAGTCGTTTCTTTTCAGTTACCAGTCTCTTCAACTCCGGACTGAACCACGGTGGGAATGATGATCCGACTTTAATCAAAGGTGTATGTTTTAAGACAGAGGTTTTTAACGTTTCAGCAAGGTTAGAGAATTGCATGTTTACGTCATCAGGTGAAAAAGAGTTTTTGTAACAAACACGCGGGATATCATGCTGCAGTTATTGATAGACATTTATAAGGTTACATTTATAAGATTAAATATGATGCTCAAAATGACCTCCGTTGTTCAAAATGCACGTGTTCAGGCATCTTCTCATCGAGTTTCGGACCCGTTAAAAAACTCCAGGTGTATGCTTAATGGTTTCTTTTCCTTTATAAATGTTTAATCGGAGTTCTTCAATGGTATCTATTGGGGAAGAGTAAACTAGTGTTTTTAAATGACCTCAAAGGTAAAAGGCCAAAGGATTTAAGTCCGGTGATCTTGCTGGCCATGAAACTGGTCCACTTCGGCCTATCCATTGATTTTTAAAACTCTCATTTAGGTGTCCACGAACAGCCATAGAAAAGTCCGCAGGTGCCCCGTCATACATGAACCACATGTTTTGGCGCAAATGCAGAGGTACATCATCAAGCAGGTTAGGTAGCTCGTCTCTTAAAAAGTTCAAGTACACCACGCTATTAAGCCTTAGAGGAAGCACGAATACGACTAAATGGTTTGCTAAGATTCTAGCCCAAACATTTACTGAAAACTGATGTTGTGGGCGATTAGGTTTGATATCATGAGGATTTCTGTCTGCCTAAGTGTGATTGTTATGAAAGTTAATGATAGCTGTTCTTGTAAAGTGAGCCTTATCGGTAAACAAAATTGTATTTAAAAAGTTTGGATCAGCACATTTTCCCTGAAAAAAGCAACACGGGGAGCGTAGTCTTGCGGCAAAAGAGTTTGGACATGCTGGAAGTGGTATGGGTGTAACTGGCACTCGTGTAGTATTCTCCGAATACTAGATTGGCTGACATTGAACTTTAGTGACAATTCTTTAATGCTCTTTTCAGGATAATCAGAAATTTCTTTAAGAACCAACTTTTGTAATTTAACAGTCCTACTAGATTGGCTGACATTGAACTGTAGTGACAATTCTCTAGTGCTCTTTTCAGGATAATCAGAAATTTCATTAAGAACCAACTCTTCTAATTTAACAATCCTACATGATTGGGCGATGCCTGCATTAATCTGCACCGAAGACTTCAAAGAACCTGTTTCAGATAGGCGTTGATGAATAGTGGCAAAAAATCTTGCGCTTGGACACCTGCGCTTAGGAAAGTTCTCTTGATACAGACGTCTTGCTGCAGTACTATTGCAGCGTCCCAAACCATACATTAAATGCATGTCTGCTAATTCAGAGTTTGAATAGACATTAATATTACCTTCCATTTTTAATAAATGAAACGCACCACAAAATCACTAATAAAATGGATGAATATAACTCTTTAAAATACTTTAAAACACACAGTATCTTTACAGTTTGTTGATTTGTTCAACAATGTGATGACATATGTCATCTAATAATAAATGCCCAGCTGATTATTTATGATTTAAAAATGTTTTAAACAGCTGTTGTTTAAATTATTAATTATTGCCAGCTGTTAAAAATCAGATACTCATTTCTACATTCATACACAAAAGTTTGCTGGTGTTTTTTTTCAGGTAATTTTCCTTATAAATCCACCTTATTTGAGTTAAAAAGTAAGAAAAAACACTTCAGAATCACTTAATTTCACCAGGTGAACTGAAAACAAAGCAGAATCTTTCGCCAGCCATTACTCACTAATGGAGCGTTTCCGGACCCACCTTTGGGTAACATTTTTTCCTTATTTTTAACTCTACAATCACGTCTTAAAATATTTTACCATATTTCTGACTCACCCTGTATATTTATCTTGTTTTGATAAATGAACATAACTTCGTACATAGAGAAATCATAAAAACCATAACATATGCTACTGATAATTGGGTAACTTCGGAAGGAGGAATATCCTATAGTAAAAAATAAACATATGTTCGGCATAAGAGTCGAATGGAAGATGGCATTGGCAAGTGGTAGATAAATCGTCTCGTGGTCTATTATTACGGCTCTCGATCATCCTGTCATCGCGGTATTTGAGAAGAATTTACTTGGTCGGTTAGCGAAGGAAGGAACAATGGATGTTTAATAAGCCTGCAGTACTCAGTAATGTTCAATAACCTTACATGATAACGATAGTATTACATTAGGTATATTTAATTCAATAATTGTATTTGTAGCAGAGCTTACGATGTTCAAATATGTTATAGTAATGATCGTACAGGATAATTAATAAATTGTTTATGAGTAAAGCTAACTTTTTTTCACGATTGTATATAACTGTAAACTACTATACAGTGGTTTCCATATGGTAGTGTTATACATATGGTATATAATAGTTTTACATATGGCACTTTGTCATTAAAATACAGTTTCATTAGTAACCAGTAACTTAACAATGGACTTGCAAAAGACGCTTAACTTCCTTACGGAGATATTGAAAGACTTTATAATTGTATATACCAGTCGGCCAACTATTATCACTAAAAATAAATTATTTATTACCACCCAAAATATTAGCCACTGTTACTAAGACAATTACAATGTCAATGTTATTATTTAAAATTATTTTAACAATATATATATATATATATATGTATGTATGTATATATACATAAGCCTTTCTATCTCGTTGAGAGAGATAGAATACCGCTTGATTTGCAAGTCAAAAAATAGTTTTCATACCAATTATTCAACCTGTGGCTTATTAAATTTTTCCAAAAAAGTGGATTACACATAAATATGGGAGATTTTCAGCATTCATATACGTTCAAATAATCTTGCCAACTTGTCGTGTCGATTTTTGGTCAGAAGTTGGTTAAGGCTTCATTCAAAAATAAATGTTCAATATATCCCAGAGAATGTTGTATAACTATAAAACATTGTTGCATTGCAAGGAGGACATTAAAATTTACATATGCTTCCTGTATTAAAAATAAGATATTTATTAGTTTATGTATTAAAAGACCAGATAGCTCGTCAACTGTCTGTATATATTATATTGTTATATTTATATTTTTAACCTTGTACATCTCTTTTTACCTGTAATTACAAATATAGGGTTCAATATCCAACAGTGGCAAAATATATTTGGATCGTTATTTGGACAATTGATTCACGTAATTCCGTATTTGTTTAATGGAGATTAGCATGCAATCTGTTGTAATTGTAAACACAATTGCGTTATAATGAATGCATGCGATAAAAGTATAACAATGATAAACAGTGGTGCACAGCTAACATTTCTCGTTGAATTTAGAGTTATGTAAATAACCACAACAAGCGTAGACTGATGAAAGATTCCGGCTGACTGATGGAGTGTCAGTATTGCCACCTGAGGTGAGCTGCAACTCATTTATCTGTCCCTGCACCGTGGTTTAGACAACTGAGAGCTTAGGCCATGTTTCGCAGGATTGTAAGGCATAGTTATTTAGCCAACAATTTAAAAAATGTATTTCTTCCGGCAGAGAAAAACATAAAGAGCTATTTAATTTCGAGACTCCTAGAAACTATTTCTCTAATCTATATAATATACAAAGTTAAAAAATTGCTAAAGAACATGAGCATAAACTATAATGACATAGATTAATTACGTTTTGTAATTTGGATGAGTATGAACATAAAATACAAAATAATTTTATTAAAATAATACCAAGGTATGTTTTTATCTCCTAAATAAAACAGGCTGTAAAGGAATAGTATTAAAAACAAAAAAATATCTATAAAAATAATTAATGCCGAAGCTCTATCCTTCTCAATACGAAACCGTAGTTTATACCAAATATGTTATCATTATATAACACTACGTAGATGTTTATCTTAGTTAAATATACGAATGTACATATATAACTATATAGTAAAAAGTTCTTTACAAAATGTATCGTCTGTATGGATTAACAAACTGTTCAAATCCCATTGCATACCGATACCAATCATAAATAAACAAATCTAAATGTATCTCTGGTTTTTTGATATCCCTGGCTAAATTATAACGTTCAAAATGCCATAAATGATACACACATAATGTAAATTTATTTTTATTATCTTTATTTGGTTGATTTTTCCATTTAATTTAATATTAAATGCATACATACCTATATGTACTTTTAGTGAATTCTCATTTATTTTACTAATCGCATTTCAAATCTAGAACACATTAAATAATCCCTTATAATTAGAGACCATGTCTATTTATTAAAATAATACATATATAGCGAATAGTTTTTGTATTTATATGATTACAGTGAAACAATATTATATGGTCGTTAACTGGAGCGTGTGACTTTGCTATTACTGCTAAGCCATTACTATGTATTTTGTAATATATAACTATGTGTATTTCTCGGTATCAAACGTAGTGACGTTGACAGTTTAATAACACAACTCAATTCGTACGTAATGCAGTGTAAATTTTTCTTTAATGTACAGCATAATCAGAGATTTCTAAATATTCTTTAATAAACTCAATAGCAGCCTTTAAGATTCCAGGAATCTTCATCTTACCAACGTATAAACTTCAACCTTCAAACAAATCTTTTACTGCGACATAGGTTATTTTCGATGTACCAACAAATGCCACAGTGAAATTGAACACTGAGATTACTTTACGGAAACGTTTGTAAGTTTATTTTTATCTTGGAAAACAGTTTTACGTATATAGTTAACAGCAATATCATCATACACGAGAAATATAAACACAGTCAATACATTTACGAGAAACGAAATAGGTCTAGTATTGAAAAAGAACTTAAGACAGCGGAATTGATTGTCCAGGCAGTTGAAGCTAGATCCTTAAAATGGTAGCTAGATCCTGAAAATGGATCCCTACGTTATATTGCTTTTAATTACTTTGTCAATGTTTTAAAATTATTCGTACAGTTCTTGGTTTACTATTCATGTTTTATGGAGTCAATATTGAGTTTACCTTCACTCAAAAGTTTCTGTTTTCCAAAATGGGAGGGTTGAGAATTGCCTAGGGCTGTGACTGGTTAGACGTTGTAGGTTACTTCGATTTATCAATTCAGGCAGTTCAATGTTAGTTATTCGTGTTTCTCATTGTATTATTTAACTTATTCCTGAGACGATTATAACTTGCTATTATATCTCCTCCATTTTCAAGACCAAGCTACAGCTTTCGTAATAATCAGTTTCTCTTTTTAAAATTTCTGTTACATTATTACCAATCCTTCTTATTTATTTCTATACCTGATTTATTTACTCATAACTGTATTGACTATATTTATATTGCTCGGCTGTGATGATCTTTTTGTTAGCTAATTTTAATTCCATTTTTATAGTACTAAGCCCTACGTCATATTGCTTTAAATTTCCTTATCGTAATCCTTCTCCATCAATATTTTCAAAAATATTCCTACAGTTATTTGCTTATTAGTCATCTTTCACTCAATGAGTATAACTCCATTTCAAGAGTTTGGTTAAGGGAGTGTTAAGAATTGTCTGGGGCTGCGACTGGGTAAACATTGTGGGTTATACTGTCGTACATGTTGTATTTGAACATTAAGTTGTCTCCCGATTTATTATATGGTATCTTACATTAATATAAACCCCAGATTATTTTAAAACGTTACCAATATTTCTTATACTAGTCGTTAACTCTTTCTCCATTAACTCGCATTCTATCAAGGAACTAAATTGTACACAATATTTCACCTAATATAAAACACACAGTAAATATTTAGATTTGTTACATTAAACACAACTACGCGAATTATCTGTCCAGAAGAGCTTTCTAAAACTAGAATGACGTTCCATAATCTAAAGTTCATATCATTTGTTCAATTCTGGTAGTTTTACTAATGTTACATGAGTATTTTTCCTTGCCATATAACCTAATATCATATGCAAATCTCCATTGTAGTAATAATATTGTCTTGTTCTCATAAAGCCAAATACAATGCAATGTTTAATGGTGTAACAAATGTTTTTATTTCATTCTTCTTCTACTTGGTGCAACGACAGAAATCTGACGCTAGTACGAACTTATCCTATAGAATATTGACGTTTGAGTGGAGAGAAAAAAAGTCGGTGACGAAGACGTCCAATATGAACTCTTTGATCCTTTCGACATCACAAGCAATTAGGCTGCAAATGAGCGGATTCTGGTTACCCAACACCTATCCAGTGTAGTCTAGATGGTCAATACAGGTACACATCATTGTATTGTCTCATCAGGTGCATTATTTAAGTGCACTATGATGTTTTAGATACTTCTCCAAAGCACGAGATTTCTTACATAACATAGCAGTGATTAGAAGGGTTCCTTCGATTATAATATTTACTTTAGCTAATTATCAGGCTATATATCATATTGTAAAAGATTTATATTCCGTTATATTAACATTCTATTATTTATCAAAGTTGGACTTGGCATGGGATTGGTGTGTTCTAATTACTATAAAAAAGATTGAGGTATTATTATTTTGAAACATTTATTATTATATTTAAAATTATAAAATTTCATTTACTGGTGTTAGATTTAAGGATGAGTGGAGTTTTTATGTTGCTGGTTAAACAAAATAAGTTGGTTCATATTGCTTAGTGACCTTGTTATACGCAAGCAATACATGCTCCAAATGATCAATCAATGGAATTAAATATGAAGAAGTTTTCTCATTATCTCATTTAGTGCCCAATTGAGTTCACTAAAATGTTTCCGACACGATTTTAAAGCAGTGTAGTAACGAGTGTTTCACACATAACGTTGCTATAGTACAAAGGGTTGTTCTAAGAGTTCTAAAGAAGGTGTCTACTTAATACAGTGTCTTAAATATGATTCAGGTACAGATTGACTCCTGGAATCTGGAGTCCACATTTGTCTAAAGAGATCTGAGGAGCCAGAAAATTCGGCAACGAAGACATTTAAAACAAACTTTGTATCGCTATAACATCTAATAATCCCAGGCTACAAAAGGAGGTCTGTCTGGTTAAACATCAGCTATCTAGTCTAGATGAAATGGAGCTACATTTCAACTGTTGCTTCGTTTAAGCTCCATTTATTGATAGCTGCTGGGTAACGAGACTGAGCTCTTTTGTAACATAGGTATCTCTGACGAGGAACGATCAAGGATTTCGTTTTAAACTTCTCCGTCATCGTCTTTTTATGGATCTCCTTTAGAGACACGTCGAATCCAGATTCCACGAATCAATCTTTGCCATTATCAGATTACTGAAGCTGCACTAAGCGCAAGGTGAAATTGGATTTGTTAACTCAATAGTTGCATTGAATAAACCTTTTCTATTTTTTAATGCAAACATCTATTTATTTGAAAAGTTTTTAATCTGAACATAACAGATTAATGGAAAATTATCATTGACTTATAATTTTACCTTCCCGTTCAATGAACCTTTTTTAATTAAGGAATATAACTATATGAAATATGTGAGGAATCAGTATTACTGCCAACCAAAATACATTTTAACTGTTCATCTTTTAAATCCTAAGTTATATATGCTAATTAAAAATCACATCCTTGAAATATTGGAATACAAGAAAGTGCAATAACATATTTTATTATTAGAATTACCTTGATAATTCTAGAATATTGTATAAGCTTTACATACATAGCTAGTATAAATAGCTTTTAATAAATATCTATCCAATATTTAGTTTAGAATATTTTTTATGCATTTGACCTGTTATGTTTAATATAATTTACTCTTAGTTTGCTTTTCGTTAATAACCAGATATACTATAGCATAATGTATTAATGTATAAAATGTTAAAGTTATGAGATAAATTCAGGGACTGATCTTGTTTTCACGAGGACTGTCGTTATTAGAGATAACTTTAACTAGGTTGGTTTTATTAACAATGCAAACGGTAGCATTAAACATTGAAACATATTTTAACATGTTCATTAAGGGACTTCAAATAACATTACGTACATTTACTAGTATAATAACATCTCGTGATATAAATTTACCACATTTGATGAAATTATGCATCAAATCTTCTTTACTTATGAAAAATTAAAGTTTTCTTTGACAAGTGAAATGTTATAAATAGGAAGGAGAAATTTCAATGTGTGGAAAAGTTAACACGCCCAAAGGGAATTATTTTACAGCGGTTCCCGACAGAAATCCCGTCAACTTCTACCTCCTCCGATCAAAATATACTTCATCGTGACTAGTTGAATTCTTTAGAAAAATCACTTATAAAGTTTGAAAACGATGGATTAAAAGTAATTTGCTGCATTATGCAGCTTTATTTTGCATATACAGTATAAGAGATATGTATGTTTTGAATAGAAACTCCCCATTCTCTCTAACACACACACACACACACACACACACACACACACACACACACACACACACACACACACACACAAATATATTAATACAAATGAATATTAACAAAACAAACAGTAATGTGGTAACATGTTAGGAATATTATTTTAATTGTATAAAGATGGTTGAGTTTACAGTATTATAAATGACCTTATAAATTATCCTTGTTGCCTGTAACCAGCTCTAATAATTCTGAAAGCCTACAATAGTGATATAGTAAACAACACATATATGTCAGTATTACCTGAACTTTGTTCCTGTAACCGGAACTGTTTTCAATTATAGTTCAATAATTCTCGTTCTATAGGCGAGAGACAATTACGTCAATTTCTGTCTGAAACCATTCAAGTTTTTTGATTGGTTTCCACGTTATTGTTTACACAGCATCATAGACACGGAATGAAATACACAAAGTTCAATGAAAAACAACGTATAAAATAACATGCGTATTTGTGTTGGTTGAATGTTTCAGTTCTAACTCTTTTACTCTACCATAGGGAATTGTGTTTGTAATATTTCTGAAGCAATTCATGGACTGTAAGAAATAAACATGCTGTATAAAACGTAACTTTTCCACATACATTTAATAATTGGTATAGTTATTTATAAAGATATATAAGTCTTTTTTTACAATGCATATAAATGATTTTTGGATATAATATTGATTACTGCATAAATACATAAATTTAGCCAAGTAGTGGTATGATCTCAACAAGTGAGGTTTTCGAAAAAAATTTGAAATCTTGGATTTTCTTACATGAGCTTTATTGTAGCGACAGTTATCAGTTATTACCCACTCCTGTGTATCACACCTATATGTATAATAATCAATAAAGGGTTTAATTATCGGAATAGGTAAACAAACATTACGTACAGTTCAAATAAGTTTTGAAAATATATTAATTTCCGGGAAGTGAGCAACAACCAACGGTTATGTCGTGCACATAAAGATAAATAGAGTTGAATTGAGATGGTATCAATATGTGCATTACACTTGATGTAACTATTATATATATATATATATTTATTTTTTATAAATGTTTTATATATATATATATATATAGTGTTTTGTTATGTCCACTATTGTGATTGATTGAACGAATTATAAATTATCCCATGTAGTAAAACTGGAGATTACTCCTAGAAAAAGTAAAATATGTATTACTATTAAATTTGTAAGCATTATATGAGTACTTATAATTAACTTGATGTATTATTAATGAGTTATACTGTACAGTATTAATGCAACACCAGTAATAAAATATCAATCATCGATTTTATGTAAAGTACAGATTACCTTAAGACTATTCAATGACTTAATATGTGTACTGAAGAGTGAATAAGTAAAAATATATTATTTAAGGAGTTTTAAACCGAAAAAGTAATAATTTATCCCTGAGTATAGCCTTAGTAAACTGTACAAATAACAATAAATAAACGAGAAATATTTTTTACAGAATTATAAACAATCTCTTGGAGATGTGTCTTGTCTTATGTAGATGTGTTATACGTTGAGTAAAATTAGGTATAAACATTACTTGGTAAAAAGGACAATATTAAATAACAATAATGAGCTAAACTAATAAACATAGATAAACATGCAATACAACAAATTTTTATGATTTATATATGGATATTTCCATTCTAAATTGATGGTATTTTTCAATCTATAAAATTCAGCCATACATGAAAGCATTTGCTTTTCAATTTCTTAAGTATATATTTTCCAAGTAAGACCACTGTCAATCATTATTCCTAAATAACTGCATTGTCCTACCAGTTCTATTGTTTTTGCAACTACATAATAGTACTGTTCCATTTGTTGAGCTTATAAAATTTGTACAGGAGTATTTGTGGTATTTTATTACTGGTTGTGTTGCTACACTTTAATTCCTCAAGTGAATATGCATCATTATCGTCTTCTCTGAGTTCACGATCAGTTCCATGTCATGAAACCAATCACAAACCCGGCCAAAGTCGGCCTGCAACATGCTTTGAGCTGTCAGCAAGCAATTATGATTTGCTAGTAGTAGTAAATCATCAGCATAGGCCCATAATTTTACATGTTTTACAATTTTAAACACATTATTGAGGTAAATATTAAAAAATACTCGTTCAAGATTGCTACCTTAAAGCACCCAACAGTTATTTGTTTTTGAAGTGCTAAAGATATTGGAAATTTAAACTGTAAAAATCCAATTTTTCAAATAGGACTGGAACCATTTCAGCCGCAGACCAAACACCCCAAAGCCTTTCAGTGCCTCAGCCATTTTGCAATATTTAGTTGTGTCAAATGCCTTTGACGTCATTTGTAAAAATAGGCACAATACGTGACATCCTTTATATAGTTGTTTATTAGTATATGTAAAAAATATATTTAAAAGATCTTACGCTCTTTTTCCTATTTGAAACACAAATTGGTTTCCATTACTTAAACTGCATTCATTATGACATTTATTTAATTTTCCGACAGTAAAATTCCCAATAATTTTTTCTATGCTTAAAAGCAAAGCTATCGGACGGCTATTAATGTAGGCCTCTCTGGATCCCTTGTTGTGGAATATATATATATATATATATATATATATATATATATATATAGCTTATGCCAGAGCAGGAGCCAAGGATGCAGATATATTTTTCGGATCTCTATTCCTAATCCCATCTATTCCTGGAGCTTTTTGCTCATTGCAATTATTAATAATACACTCAATCTCTGTTGCGGTTGCTTTAGTTATATAAAAACTATGTTTTGTATTGTTACACTTACCAGTAATTTCTCTATTACCATAGTGACGTTTAATTCCCATCACCCCAGTAACAAATAGTTTATCAAATCCATTTGTTACATTTTTTATAGAGTCTGACATGGAATTTATTATTTGGTTATTAGAATGTTTACCTTTTGATATGCCTAATAGTTTGTTTACTTCATTCCATTGTTCCTAGGGCCACTTTAGTGTTCTGAAAAAAGTTTTTTAAGTACTCATTTTTTGTAATTTTACTGTTTGCACTATTTTGCAAGCAAGTGTAGTTCCTCCTGTAAACTATATTTGTAGGATTCGCCTTAGGTTCTCTGAATAGCCTATCTCTTTCTTTTGTCAAATCTCTCTCAAGTCATTGGTCATCCACTCTTTACTTATTCTAGATTTTTCTTTAATTTTTTGTTACTTTGGGGTTTATTTATAACCTTAAATTTATCGTATAATGCCTTCAGGTTATCTACTATAATTTTGAAGGCCATATCTGAGTTCTCTATAGGCGTATTTATTATTTCAATATTTTCTAATTTTAGTTCCAACATAGTTTAATTTTTTGTGCGGAGATGCACTACAGTTTGTGATGGATTGCAAAAATTTGAGTTTTACTCTAACAGGATAATGATCAAAAAATTTAGACCGAATAACGCCTCCTACAATTATCTCGAACAGAGAAACTTTTCTAATAAATATGTGATCAATACAAGATGAATATAATATTTAAGCTCTAAATTCTTCTCTATTATTGTTGTAAATTGCTCTTTCCAGCCCCTTCGACAACAACGTCGTTAAATAATCTAAAGCAGAATTCTATAGACCACTAGTAATATTTATGTGTGTGTCTCCAGTCATTATTATATTCCTTTTATAATAACTTTTATCCTATAATAAAATATCATTGATAATTCATTTACAATATAACCTACACTAAAACCTGTACTCTGATTTTGAGGCCTATAAAGAGCTATAATATCTAAATTGCAACTAATTATTTCCGTAAGTATGTAATGACCCAACATTGTTTTCAAGTAATTCTGTATGAATATTAATTTTGGTAAATTTAAGCTTTAATGTTTAAGGTTATAAAATAAAATAATTGTTTTAAAATTCACAACAGAATTATTAATATAATCCTTTTTGAAATTTACATAAAACCCCCAAAAACATCTATAATGGAAATTGTGTTTGAGCTTTAGATTTCCCTGCTATTACGTCGACATGCTTGCCACAGTTTTTAGGGATTTCCAATTGATTAATATATTTTATTTTTTTAATAGTTTTCTTTAGATGTTATTAATAAGTCACTTAAAATATTATAAGTCATAAAATAATTTAACAATTTCAGTTGAAAAAAGTTTGAAAAGTTTGCTCGGTTTAGCTCTTTTACGAATTGATATAATTATAGCCCCCGACTAATCCAAAGCTATAACTTAAACTCCCCATTCGTTTGGAGGAGGTTTTATTACTTTCCTTAATTTTTATGGCCAACATTTCGGTACTGTTGTTGACATCTGTTCAATTATTTATTTCATTCAGTTGTTGCACCTAGCTATATGTTTTTACCTTACATTTATTAATTACATCTCTTACTCTTACTCACTCTGCTGCCAGACTTTATATTTAGTCTAATCCACTCAGTTTCGATCTAACAATGATTTGTTATTGCAGTTTTGACGACAGCTGAAATAATTTTCTCAGTATTTTCATTGTCAACAAAATTGTGACCAATGCAGTGATCTGTGTGTGCCATAAGCGAACTACCCAGTATACAAAAGTTGGTGTCTCCTAGAATACACTACGCGCTGTCCTTGACTCGAGTTTCATAGTATCTCTTTAAGTCACTGATAAACAGTTCAAAATCGCCATCGTTAAGGACTGCGATATATCATACGATATATCTGACAGTATACTGTCAGAACTATGACACGTTCACTACCACCTTCCACGAGTTAAAACATCTCATATACAACCTCATAAAACCAATTTTCTGTTAGAATTATGAAGTCAAAAGTTACATTAATGCGATTTAATGCATCAACAACTTTATTAAAATTTATAATATAGCTCCTAATTTTTATATAAATGTCGTGTATATTTATGCTCGGAGGATTTAATATATTTTGTCAACTTCACATGTATCCTCACTTTCAAAACATGTAATATTTCTTAAATTATGTATCAAAGTCACTCACATCATTGTGACATTACTCTATCCATCACGCCTTACCTGTCACAGTAGAACCCTACAATATTATATTAGCTATCCTCCTACAATATTATCATTATCGTTGAATGTTTTGTTTTCAGTTCCCAGGCATACACACACACACATGCGCGGGCGCGCGCGCTTACACAGTCACTCTCATTCACAATTCACATATACACACATACGTACATACACATACATGCATATATCCATATATACAGGTAAAACCAAAGGGACGGTTTAATCTTAGTTCTAGGAGGATGGCGGTTGTCAAAAGTAATAGTCACATATCAAAGAACACTGTTTGTATAAACTGAAAATAAAGAAGGTTTCAAGGTCTAACCCCTAAATATTTTTACTGGAACAACCGATATGTTTTATAACAGGCATCACGGTACAGTAAGCATATTAGCTAAAACTAGTGTAACTGTTTTGTTCGGCGAGGGACGTCTGTTTTAAGATATTTGAGTTCTTCTAAAGTTCGCGAACGAGTCCATTCTCCCATTTACTCTTTTCATTTCAAAAATCCCTTTGTAGGAAGACCAACGCTAGTTAAAGTTTAAGTAAATACATGTGCTGGACCTGTTCAAATATGAGGTACCCTACTTAGCCAGCAACATTTTATTGCATCATATTATGTTTTTTACATTTCTCATTTTTAAATGTGTTCAGACTATATATGTATATACAAACGAATAAATTTTAAAACTTATTTTTTAAGTTTCATGAACGAAATAAAATCCAAATAATTGTTTACATGTTTTTCAATCGTGTAACACAAATAGTAGAGCAAATATTAATAGAACAAAAAGTTGGTAAATCTGGCTGTAATTAATTAAGACACGTTATATTTTTGAATAACTCAAATATACGTTTTTTTGTATTTAAAATGTATTTAACTAGTTTTATAAATAAATACGCAACTCAGTCCACAAAGACAATCACTCTGTTCTGTTAACAGTTTTACACGTTAAATTCAGTCACAACGTTTTATTTAATATCTTTTTACTGTGTTGATTACAAATTCTGACATTGTTGTACAAATTAGTACAGTATAAGTAATAAATCGTAGTGTAATTTTCTCAACGAAATTAGGACATGGGTTGAGCCTGCAACATGGACAAATAACTACCATAGTCTTCAATATACGTATAATGATTAATCTTCACACATATTTAGTATTTGTAAATAGTTTTGATGTCTTCATTAGCCACTCTACGAAAAAAAGATGGTTGTCATTACTATTTGAGCAAAATATCTAACTCAAGAATTGTTACACAAAAATGTATATGGTTGTGACTTTTCTCTAGTAAGGTTTCAAGGTTATGGTGTTTCTAAATGTTGAAATAGTTACGATAATAAGAAGAAATCAGTAAGTTCCGTCAGCTCTAAATTAGCTTTAAATGTGAAAATTAAAATTCCATGATTCTTTACTCTAAAACTGTGTATTTTGAAAATCATAACATGTGAAATAATTTGAAAATTTTATAGAAAATATTTACATAGAAGGGCAGGTTTTCAGTTTCACCATTTCCTTTACAAAGGCGATTTGTATAATGGAGCAGAAGCATTATTTTTATGACGCTCTAACATGCGAGGTATTATTGTGTGTGTAATGTGGCAAGACACAGAAAAATCCCGTTGTTAATAATGTCTTACAATAGATATTTTTTTATATATCCACATTCATTCACATAATAGTGGGCATTATAACAACTCCAATTTCCAGTATCAAAATCCGTTATTTCATAGTAAAATCCGACCAGTCATTTACGTCAAGTTACACTTTCCGTCTTCCAATACATTTGTACAAATATAATTATGTATTATTATAACTTGTTACTACACATTTTATTGTTTTTATTTTTCATTCAAACAGTGGTGTGAAATAACATTATTTTGTGCCCATGGAAACTTTCCGTCGTGGTTGTCGAGACACACTCTTTGCTATAATTAACAGACTTCATTACTTTATGAAAGTCACATTAAGTCTAAGTTTAGAGAAAGCTGTAATAATTTAAGAGATTTTAATGAGATATGTTGTTCTAGTCTAATAAATACTACCTTACTTAAAAATGTACTGATGTAGAAGACGTTATCTACAAATGTGAATTTTAATTGGCTAAATTTGTAAGTATATAACACGTT
Source organism: Homalodisca vitripennis (assembly GCF_021130785.1). Classification (NCBI taxonomy): domain Eukaryota; kingdom Metazoa; phylum Arthropoda; class Insecta; order Hemiptera; family Cicadellidae; genus Homalodisca; species Homalodisca vitripennis. The sequence continues at coordinate 103,044,011 of NC_060215.1, forward strand.
TATTGGTTTATCGTCTAGAATAAATTTCTCGTCTTCTAAACTGATCGAGTTTATGTTTATTGCTGCTCTATTTAAAATTTGGTTTTGCACCATATCTTCTTACGCTTTTTTCTTAGCTGAATCTCCAAATTAATGATCTATGGTAGAGATAGCCGGCTTACCGGATAGAGTCTGGAATGAGAACCAATTCTTGAGGGAAATATGGTCAGCATTTATATGAAACCAATATTAATGTTAAATGATAAGTCTGATGAGTTTTGATACTTAAGTACTATTTAACTAACTATGTTGGGTAAATTAGTACAAATATTGGTTCGTATAGTAAAAGTTTTGAGTTATCAAATGTGTGTACTACTCGTATAATTCTATTACATAGTAGCCTATAAGTAAGTAGCCGAATATTCGATATTCGGGATTTTATGTTTAGATTGTTGGATATAAATTGTTTGATAGATATGTTTGATAGCAAAACCTTTTTATGAAACATGACAATTATTTTATGATTACACGCTATTTCTGTTCAACTGTATTTTTGAGGATTCCACGAACCAAAAGCAATTTGTTCCAATAAAAGAGGACTAAAGCTTTTGGGTTCCATGTTCAAACAGCTCACAACAAAGGTTGTGAAATATGTTTATTCAGTCTGAACTTGAGGTGTTTTTCCAAATATTTAATCAAAAGCTTAAATAACACGGGTTAAAACTTAACATTATTAAGTTTAGTATTTCTTTTCAAAGCGTATGGATTTAATTCGTATCGAAGTTATTTAGGAGCATATTTTGATTATTATATGTGAATTATTCGTTTTTTGTGGATTACTATTATTTACTCGGATATTCGATATATTTACTCGGTTATATCAAATATCCGAGTAAATAATAGTAATCCACAAAAAACGAATAATTCACATATCGAATATCCGAGTAAGTAAAAGTAATCCACAAAAAACGAATAATTCACATATAATCAATCAAAATATGCTCGTAAATAACTTCGATACGAATTAAATCCATACGCTTTGAAAAGAAATACTAAACTTAATAATGTTAAGTTTTAACCCGTGTTATTTAAGCTTTTGATTAAATATTTGGAAAAACTGGCGTCAGTAAAATTTACTGAAGAAAGGTGAAGCCATTCACCTCAAGTTCAGACTGAATAAACATATTTCACAACCTTTGTTGTGAGCTGTGTGAACATGGAACCCAAAAGCTTTAGTCCTCTTTTATTGGAACAAAGTGCTTTTGGTTCATGGAATTCTCAAAAATACAGTTGAACAGAAATAACGTGTAAACATAAAATAATTGTCATGTTTTATAAAAAGGTTTTGCTATCAAACATGTGTATCAAACAATTTCTATCCAACAATCTAAACATAAAATACCTCTGATCACCTCCACTGCGACAGTCAATTCAAGAATTAAAATAAAAACAGGTGTTGTTGAGAGACCCGATTGCCATATGCACTAGGGCGTAGGGCTAGGATCTGAGTTAGATAAAGGAGTATTTCAAATACTGTGTAAGACCAAGGCAATGTTAATAAGTACTGCCCACCTTGTACAGTACCGATTGTACCCTTATTCTGTTTGGAAAGATCCTAGCACAGGCCAGGGGCCTATAAGGACTGAAAAATAGTGCTAAAAAGATTATTGGCCTCTCCTTAGTCTTAAAAAATTGCAATGTACACTTTTAGACCTGATATACTCCTAAAGGAAACAGCCAAGGCAATATCGTTTCCCCAAATAAAACAGTTGATTCTGTAATGACAAGGATGTTCTCAAATACGTGATGTGTTACAAGAATGAATATGCCGTAGTTCTGTGTATAGGATTACTTTACCATTTAAACCCTTGTATTTATATTGAGAAGACACAATTGGAAACAAATAGCTGTAACTAAGGCAACTGTTGCAATACTCTGTAAATAAGAAAATATGAATATTATATTATCATTTTATATAATTTTTCGTTGGTCTGCCCATGTTTATTTTATGAATTAATATTTATTCTTATTTTAGAAGTTAATTACCCGTACATATTGTATGATAATCCTTACAAATACAGACGCTACTATAAAGTACAGATTTAAGAAGAGTTAGTATAAAAGACAAAACATAATTTTTTTGATTGGTCAATTATTATTTAATTATTCTAGAAATTTTTTATTTAGAACATCTCACAGTGCTGCTAATAAAATTGGATTTATAGAAACCCAATTAAGCATATACCTAGTTATTATCTGAGTAGCTACTGAGAGTGTATTAAGTTCTACAATAATAACTAAGCTTGTCTATGTTTCTATCTCCCTCTCGTTATTTGTTCATGTAAGGCATTTGACGAATAAACTTCCTTTATTAATGATATTATAGTGATCAGTAAAGCCTTTCTCACTGCATTATGTTAAGATTGATTAACGTTATGTTTATTAGATAAAAGTAGAATGACAGAGAGGGCATAGCAGTTGATACATTGATTCTACTTTGTAAAACAGAGATTTATCTCTGTTACCAAAGTGTCATCATTTTCTTATATCTAATAATTTTAATAACGATGATTTTATTTTTAAACAAAGAATACTCTAAAACATTGTTCAGTGAACACGTATAAACTGCCTTTGATTCGTTTTAAACATGCAATGCACGGTAATAGACATGTTTCTGTAAGTCTAACTATTTCTGAAATGCATATGGCTTCTAAATTAAGATTCCAATAAATTATTTAGTTTATTTTAGCGAAAGATTATTCATTGACATCAGCTGATATTTTTTACAATACAACGATATTACTATTTAAAAAATCTATTTAAAATTGAAAACATGAAAGACTCGGGAAGTAATATTTGTCAAAGGATACATTGATGGGCATAAGACAAAGAGCGAGCAAACTATCCCACAGCCCTCTTGATCAATGTACAAAACATTCCATCTGTTCCAGCAATTCTTTTATTTTAAGGAATGAATGGTTCTGATAATTTCTTTTGTTTGTAGCGGTTGGATGTAAAACAAGCAGAATGACATTCTGATGATGTAAAAATAGTATTAAGAGAGATCTGTTATATTCCTGTATTTATGTTATTATATTATTCGTGTACTCTATGAACTTTGGAACATCGATAATTTATATTATATATGCAATTAAATATAACATAGTGTATTATTAGTATATTTATTTATTTCAAAAGTAACCTTACAAAGTTTAGTAGTTTATTAAAAGTAGTAAATAAAGTAATCTTCATATACATTTGCTAGAATAATTTATTTATTTATGAGGAAAAATATATAGACATTACCTTTTTCAACCTCATACAAAAATTATATTACACATAAATGAACTATAGTTTTTTAATTATTAACATTATATATATATATATATATATATATACAGGGTGTCAATTAAGTCTGGAACCTCTTTTTTAATTTTTGACCCACAATAGAAAGAAATACCAAAGTTCACATGTGCTTACTGGTGATAGTAAACGCACACATCTGCCCAATTACCGACCGGATAATCCCTTTGGGGGACGGGTCCACAAGGAGTCAGACAAAATTCTTAAATAGCAGCATAGGTTCAAGTTTGGTATCAAATTAAAGTTCTATTTAGCAGAGTACAATGCCGCAAACCGGACTTGAAAAGGTGGATTCATTCAGTAGATATAGCTATTTGAATTTTTAACAATTGAACAATGTAAAATTATTAAGTATTACAACGAGGGTCTCATGGAATAGGGGCGTATGAGCCATTTCTGAAATTTTACAACAATGACAAAAACGTTTTAGTAACTTAGAAACACGTCAGAAAATAAGAATTTAAATTTGAAAAAAACTTATTTTTTAAGTTTAGATATTCCTGAATACAAACCCTATTTCAAACTAACATTACCTAGACAACACAATTTTTTTTTATTGATTTAAAAGAAAGTGTGGCTCATACGCCCCTTTTCTATGATGAAAAATTCAGGAGCCTTTGAATGATAAATTAGCCTTTATGGAAACTTAAGGTTGTAATAAAGTACTTCCAATTCCACAACAAAAGTCCTTTATTATAGTAATAAACATTTTAAATGCTATAGTTAATAGAAATTTAATGAAAACTATCTGAAATTAATTCGTTAGAATGAAAACCAGGCCTTTTATTGCTTCTTTGCCTTCCTTTTCTTTACAAATTTTCTCTTCATATCTGCCAAAGAAAGTTCATCTTCTTCATCACTTTTTGATTCATTTTCTTTTCTTGACTTAGGTGATTTTCTTTCTTTTCCGTTATGATGGCTATCACTAATTGAGAGTAATTCTTGATAGAAGGTATGGTAGGTTATAGGAATCACCCCTGATCTGCACATCTCATTTAAGTCCTTAATTTTTTGCATCAGTAAGTGGTAGTTTTCTATTGTAGGCTGGACTCAATTTAAATGGTTGGTTCTTTTCACTCCTTTTAATTTTTTTCCGCAGGTTTTTTCCATCTCCTGATGTTATTTCAGGTTTCTCTGTAATATTTATTTCTTTAAAATCAGTTTCCCAAAACTCGTTTTTGAAATAAAGCGTGTCTGGTTTTTTCTTTCTCTACATGGATAAATTTTACACTACCCCAATTCAATTTTGAACCATCAGTTGCAACTGTTGTGTTAATAAAATCATGGATCTTCAATACTTTAAAGTCCAAAAAGTCCTCAAGATGACTTTGACCTCATAAGGTTCACCATTTTTTTGCAAGTCTGATAACATTCTGCCATTCTCTTGGGCAATAGACAGTTGCCAACTGGCTTGCTGCTTCAATCGTGGCATGCATGGAGTCCCACTCCCATGTGGGTGTGTCCTGGCTCCAAAAACTTGAGATTAATAACTTTAAGGCAAGGATGAATGCTCAACGCATATCTGAGCATTGCGACAACAATCGAATTACGATTCTGGCCGGGACAGTAGTCTGAAAAAAACAACTCTTTGACAGGAGGTTCATTCTTGTTTGTATTTGAATAAACAGGAAGCTATTTCTATTGACTCTCTATTACCTGTTGTCTCATCCCACAAAAAACAAAACCCTTCCTTAGCTCCTACAGTGTACACTGTAAAAATTGTAACATGCTAGTTTCCTTTTGTAAAAAACTGTTTATCAAATTTGAGGGGACAGTACAATACAGCTTCCAAATCAAAATTTGCTGACAAGTGTGTAGGGTTTAAGACAGCTTCTCTAGCGCCTTCGTCTTTTTCCTCATTTGCGGCTTTTTTTTCTCTTTATGTGCAGATCGTATTCTGCCTGCCGGGGATCTTTTTCAGACGGGGACCATATCTCAAAATCATAACACCAGCATTGGTCTTTCTTCGGGACATGAACACCTATATTTAGTTTAATTAGGGCTTCTTTGTACGTTGTTTTGCACACAGGTTTGGCATTTTTATCTTACAATATTCTATGTACAGAGCGTACATTCTTTCTTTATTCAAAATACTTTCGAGGTACTCCTTCTTTGTGTCTTTTTCTACACCAGTGAGGAGGTACCCTTGGGAAGGAGTTTATGTGTTGTAACATAAGATTCAATGATCCTTCAGAGTATTTAGTGGGAGGAGAAGATTTTCCCCTTCCCTCATCTTTCAATATACCAGTAGTGGAAACATTTATATTTCGTGGAACTTTTTATATATATTTAGTGGAACCCAGCCAATTTCAGATTCCATATTTAATTATTATTGGTTTAGTAAATAAAATTACACCAGTTTAAACAATGTTTATTGTCACTGACAACATCCTGTTTTTTAATGACACAATCTGGAAATCCTCAGCTGTGCTGGATTAACAGCTAATTGTTTGCCAATTAACAGCTATTTCACAGAGTAAAAAATGGGAAATGAAAATGCTATGTGTAATTTTAAAAGTGTTGTCTTTTTTACTCAGTTATTATGATAGCTTCAAACTACAAGGCAGACAACTTTTTTTAGTTATTTTGGAAAATATTAACATGAATTGGTTCATACGCCTTTGTTCCATTGATTCTGCTATCTGAAATCAGAAGGCGTAAGCACATACGCCTCTTTTCCATGATGCCAAATGACAAATCTGGTTAATACGCCCCTTGTTTTGCAGGTATAAAAAATAAACTACAAAAGATAAACATACAAAAACTTGACAGAATATGCGCCTTGATGTAAGAAGTAAAAATATGCAAAAATCTCAAAATCGGAAAAAAATGGCTCATACGCCCCTATTTCTATGAGACCCTCGACAAGTAAACACCAATTTTTAAGTACCTGTGATCAAAGTAAGTGTTCAAAATGTTCCCCTCCCATCGTCTGGCAATGTCCTAGGCTGTTGTAAAAGCCATCCACTGCATTTTGAAGGTAGTCACGAGGAATATCTTGAGCTTCTTGGACTATGAGATTTCTTAGGTGCGCCAAATCTCGAGGCTTAGTACGATAAACTTTATCTTTGAGGTATCCCCAAAGAAAAACATCCAGCGGAGATAAATCAGGGGAACGAGCAGGCCACTCTACTGCACCATGTCTTCCCAATCCATCTGCGAAGGAATATTGTATCCAAGTATTCTCTAACAAGGAGAGCAAAGTGTGGTGGCGCGCCATCTTGTTGAAATAAAATCTTTGAAATTTTCGAACCAAGAGCAGCTTGTAGTGGCAGGAATTATCTCATTTTGGAGCATTGCTAGATACGAGTCACCATTGAAATTACCACTGATAAATAATGGGCCCATAATTTGATTTCCTGTAATACCTGCCCCAAACGTTAAGTTTTCTGTAGATGCTGTGTATGACTGTATCTGCCACTTTCACATTCTAACAGTAGTTGTGTTATTGGTAATAATTAATTGATTCCTGGCTTCGATTACTACATTGTCAGATGATGGGAGGGGAACATTTTGAACACTTACTTTGATCACAGTACTTAAAAATTGGTGTTTACTTGTAATACTTAATAATTTACATTGTTCCATTGTTTTAAAATTCAAATAGCTATACCTACTGAATGAATCCACCTTTTGAAGTCCAATTTGCGGCATTGTACTCTGCTAAGTAAGACCTTTATTTTGATACCAAACTTGACCTATGCAGCTATTTAAGAATTTTGTCTGACTCCTTGTGGACCGTCCTCCAAAGGGATTATCCGGTCGGTAATTGGGCAGATGTATGCGTTACTAATCACCAGTAAGCACGTGTGAACTTTGGTATTTTTTTATATTGTGGTTTAAAAATTAAAAAAGAGGTTCCAGACTTAATTGACACCCTGTATATATTATGTACACATTATTATCCCTTAAATCTAGTAAATAACTACTAATTGCCTATTTATTGAAATTTAACTATGCGATTTCGAATTGTATTTAAGTATATGAAATAGACCATAAAACTTATCATTCTTGTGCTATATTGAGTTTCTGTTATCATAATTTGTTTTTTTTTTTAATTTTTTAGTGAGTATGTCTAATCAACACTTTATATTATTATAATATACAGGGTGTGCATTAAGTCCGGATGCGCCTGAATATATTCCAAAAGGAATAAGATATCAATGTACAACATTTACCTTACTTATTACAACACATTTTTTTGAGGATAAAAAAATTTCACCCGAAGACTTTTCAACGGGGAGTGGAAAGGGTTAACTTTAAATTTTCAAATTGCGACCCCTATTTTATGACATCGCTATAAATGTCTATTCAATAGAAACACAATTACACGATGAAAACTTCTCTACGATGTTCCTAGAAAAAGTTATAGACCAATGGCCACTTACATTGTAATGCCACCTATAAAAAGATACCTCTTACCAAAAATATGATACCACAAACATTAATTACTAGATATCACGTATGCATTGTGTTGATAGCCGAAATACATTGGCATTGCCACAACAGATTATTTTTTTCCTTTAATGGCCCCTCCAAAAAAATCCAAAAAAGTATTTTAATATGTATTGTGTAGGTTGTACGTCAATATCCCAATCCGTTTGGAATATATTTATACGTATCTACACTTAATTTACACCTGAGAATGTAAGGGGTTATTTGCTTAGAACGTCGTAGAGATGTTTTATTCTTGTCATTATGTGTTTATTGAATGGACCTTTAAAATGTCATGTCATAAGATAGAGGTCGAATTTGAAAATTTAAAGTTACCTGGTTAAACCCCTATTTGAAAAGTGGGGATAATATTTTAAACCTCCAAAAATTCATTAAAGTCTTTTATTAAGTATAGTAAAGATTATACATCGATATCTCAATCCATTTTTAATACATCTACGCATATCTGGACTTAATTTACGCCCTGTATATTATTCAATGTTATATAGTTATATAGTCAATGTGCGCAGATGAGCAAGAGTTCCTTCCTTAATTAGATACAAATTGCGCGATGGTCACTTTACAGGAACAGTCAATTTGCGTCGGTGGTGAATTTTTTACCCAAACTTTCTTTTACCCACTACTTTCCGTGCTCCATACAGTCCCATGTATTCCACCTCTGCATGTATCATTGACAATGAAACAGTGCTTTATAAAATTTTTAAATCGATTTATTTAAAAGGTAGGATGAAAAATATATAGTTATGACATTTTATGTAAATCTTATTAAAACTGATAATAATACACTTGTTCCCTTTGAAAACATATTCCTATTTACTTATACATTAACATAATATAACTCTCACTAATTGGTCAAATAATAATCAGTATGATTCATAGCGACTTGTAACAAGCCTTGAAGTGCTTTATTACATTATATTTCAAACACAATAGATGAACGTTCACAATTATTTAATTTATTTTACTTGTAGTAACACCAAAAATTTTAAAGTTTAATGTTGTCTATAAGTAACCTGATTTTTACACTCAATCTTCCATTTATTGTGAAACATTTACTTAGAGAAAACTTCTCTGCGTTTTACTATGACGATTTCAGTGATATTTACGAAATAAATTAATGTAAAAATATTTCGATTCTAGTGGTATTTTAATTCTAAGTGTTTAAATTAGTATTTAGTGTTGAAAGTATCATCCTATTGTATGGCCAAACGCAAGTTACTTTGTTATCTTGCTCTAACAACCAACACTGTATACTGTTCTCATTTTATTCACACTGAAGTGCCAGTATTCAAAATTGGCACTGTTTACTCAAGGTGAATTAAAAAGATCGATGGCTAAATCAATTTCATATAAAAACATTTGAAAAGTGACGTTTGTTTTAAAAAGGGAAATGTCATCAGCCTACTGAGTGACAATCGGCCATAAGGTCCTTGATTGTCTAAGTAAAATAAAGTTTCATGACAAATTGAAAATCTGCAGATTAAATATTCCTTAAACTATCGTTCCGCATTATACATTTATATTTCTTTTATTAAATTAGGTTCTATATCATTATTTAAATAATAAAATTCACCACAAGTCACCATAAAGTGGTGTATGTTTTGTTAAAGTTAGGCTACATCTAATAATATTTGTAATGTTAAATCTCTTTTGAGTGTAGTGAGTTTGCTTACACATTTATTTATTCTGCTATTTTACTTGTTACCGTTATGGTTACCCTAAGAACAATTTAAATTATTCGTTAACGATCAGCCGAATATCGTGCAATTACATACACCAATACTAAACTCAATGTTACTTGTATATAAAATATGTCTTATGCAATTTTAAACTTAAATGTCTGTTAATTTTCTAGATAAAGTGCAAAGAATCTGAAAGATAGATATATAGATAGATAAAGAGAATGAAAAATAAATCTCTAAAATGGTAGGCTGAGTGAACGCTGATTAAATAATTATAGTCCCATCTTAAATAGTTGTATTGTTACACAGTGAAATTGTTTATATTGTATTGAGTTGAATAAATGTAGATTAAATATAAATGTTGTTACCTTTTAAGAATATTATTTCAGAATTAAAGTACATATTTTGCTCGTTTTTAGAACAAGCTTCCAAGCATTTCATTTATACTCAAAAACGTGTCACTTAAAACCAACAGGAGACGTGGTCTAAATAGATTCAGTAATACCTTAAATGATGGACGTGGGCGACCAACCAAATCATGCCGCTCCGGTCAGTTCAGGAGAAGCGGAGTTGCCTTCGAACTGTTGTAACGGTAAAAATAGAAGCTGGCCATCACCACACTCTGCCATATCGGTTGGGATGGATATCAACGTATCATTATTAGACTTCTGTCCAAATAGTATTAACTCCTAGAGATAAAGTCTATTGTAATCTTAATCAGATATGGGAAATTTGTTCAATTATATTACACTTGGTAACGCCCCGCCCCGTTGATCGAGATGTGTCGAGGAAAGAAAAAGCAATACTCCCTAGCGCAATTGTTGAGCCTGGCAGACTCGAGGATGTCCTCGTTGAGAATCTCTGTGTAACATCTCTTCTCCCATAATAAGTTTATGTTTTTGGGGTTCCATTTAAAATATGGTTTTGCACGATCTCTTCTTGCTCATATTGCTGAGCTGGACCTTCAAAATGTACGATCTAAGGGAGAGATATCAGACTAACTTGATAGGGTTATGAATGAAACCCAATGCTTGAGGAAAGTATGTTCAGTTTACATATGAAACCAAATTTAATGTTGTGTTTCAATACTAAGATACTATTAAACCAACTATTTTAATTAAATTAGCACATTCGTTTACGTCGTTTTAATTTTTATCAATAAAATATGTATAGTATAATTAAACTAAAAGTTATATTTATATCGAATATCACAGTGGTTGTTAATTATAACAAACCACAAGACACGAATATTATATTAATTAATCATAATATAAAGGGCGGAAATTTTAATTAGAATTAAAGGAACATGATTTGAACGGCACTAGTATACTTAATAATTATTGAGTTTTTCAACCGCTTATTTAAATTTATAAGCAAACATTTAGAAAGAGTAACTTAGTAAACGTTATTCAACAAAGGTAACATCGTTCACCTGAAGTAGTGAGCAATTAACCACCGTTCTCATTTACGATGAGTCAAAACAAGGAAATAACCATTTTACTTCTACCAGCTGTCCGTAGGTTTATCAGTCACTAATACAAATTTTTATTTCAATTGATGATAAAGATGACATTGTTATAACACCACTGAAAAAACGTTATCGGTCTCTGTAAACGTATATAGATAATGAACAATAAAAAGTTTTAATATAACAATATATATATATATATATATATATATATATATATATATATATAAAACATATGTATATATGTTGTATATGTATATGTTGTATATGTAAGATATGTTGTATATGTATTGTTGTGGTAATATTATATAATATTATACGGTGTACCGAATGGACACAGGGTTGGGTACCGCTGAGGTCATAGTAACGAATACTCGATTTCCAAAGTTACTTATATGTTTAATTGTGGCAAATAAACATAAAAGCAACAGTTCTAGATGTTAAAAATTAAATAGTGTATTACCACGTTGCTTCCAAATGGAGTGATAATGAACTAAATTATATCATGGGGGGTGGGCCTAATGGTTCCAACGTTCTATGGGAAGTTTGCATACTAACTTAATCATTATTACAACTTTAAAACTGACATCCCTTCACGTAGATGTCGTATCACAAGCGCGGGCGTCAGCATCTTGGCTCGACATTGCAGCTGTAGTCGGAAAAAAGTGAATTAGTAAACTAAAAGTTTAAAAACACTTGAAGTTGAAATAAGAGACTCGAAGTTAATTCAGAGACTCGGTTGACTCGCCTATGATCTACTCGCCTATCCTTACGACGCTATTTACCAAGACAACTTATATTCACGACAACGTGGTCTCGTCAGAAGAACATCACAACACTATTATCAATATTAATCTGCCAAATACAACATCAACCAAGGTAACTTACTTTACTATTGACAACTTTACTTTATATTATATTCAAAATTAGGTGTCTCGCATAAAAGGGCAAATTTATAATAAGAAAATAAAAATTTTACTTACAGACATGGCGCGTGAGATGTTGCTCACCAGCAGAATGGTAGCTGCAAAGCTCACGAAAGAAAAAAAATCATACGTGTGCCAATTAGGTTATTAATCCGCCAAGAATTTAGTTCTAGAAAAATTGTATGTAATTTATATTAACCAGTAACGAGTAACAGGGTAGGGAAAAAATTTACATAAAATAAAATAACATACAACTGGGAATTATATGTATAAATAAATCAACGTTGATGTTATAATGGTAGTGAAAATTCATTTACCTTTCCTCATTTCCTTATCTTTTATCTATAATATTATTACATGATATTTTCGCAAACTAAATTGAGTTAAAATAAAGACAATATTGAAAAACAAGTAAAATGCAACACGGCCAAACGAACAGCTCAAAATGTTATCATTTGATCCCCTGCTAGCTGTCAGAAATTTGTCGATACAGTAGTGGTACTACGGTGAGAAACGGAAGGTAAACGTTCACGTCACTTTACGTATGCACACAGGCTTTATAAAAGATTGGAGTTTATGTAACATATCTTCATACAACGCTATATGTTACTATGGTAACATCTGTATATATTGTCTCTCTCTAATACGAGTATATAAGCTAAACAAAAAGCATGCATGTTTCAGGTATTTTTATCTATTGGGTATTGACTAAAACGTATATTTATATTTCCAAACAAAAACTAAAAGGAACATTATTACCTATGCGCTAACTATTTTTAGCACTACTTACGAATGTACTCTATAAAATCTATTAAGTGGATCAAGAAGGTTTATATAAGTCAAACTGGTCAAAAATTTAGGATAAAACTGTCTTTTAGGAAACAAAATAATAAACACAAGCGTGGAAAACACAAATCAAATATATATATAGTAACGTATAAAGGTAACATCGTTCACCTGAAGTGGTGAGCAATTAACCACCGTTCTCATTTACGATGAGTCAAAACAAGGAAATAACCATTTTAATTCTACCAGCTGTCCGTAGGTTTATCTGTCACTAATACAAATATATATAATTACCACTTGCTAAATATAATTGAAGTTGGCCTTACAATATTAAATTTAAGATATAAGGAGAGAACTTTTAACACATTGAAAGAATATAAAAGGTATAAGTTATTTAAAACGAAGACGAAATAATGTTCTCCATACAATCAAGGTAGTCGTCGTTTTGTCTTTATTCTCTTAGTATTTTATGTGTTTGCTTTTTATTATTTGTTTTGTTATTTATTTAATTAAGTTCTGACGAATGTAAGCCGGTCTAACTTACGTAGGGAACTAACTGGTAGACCTGCTAATTGTATTTTTGTCCATTTCGTATCCCATCTAGAAAAAATCAAAACATACAATTGTTACGCAATTGGATTGTCGTTTTCAATATAGTACATATTATAATAAAATACCAATTCAGGTACACAACCTATTATACTGTTATCATTATCCGGAAACGGTAAATATTCACTGTAGAGTGCATGACAAGATTTCTGATTTTTTTAAATTTTATAATATATATTTTTTTATATATATTTCGAATTATTTTCTCGTGTTATTAAAGACGTTTAAAATGTTATAACTATCAAAAAATATAAAACATTTTATTTTCCTTCTAGTTAATTTAGTCCGCGATGAGCAAACCCTATGAGTGACGCACCATACACCACTATTACTCTATCTGGTTTATGAAAGCTTAACTTATGCTGAGGTACATTCATAAAATAATCAGTTTTACTCCATTTGCTAAAATATATTTATAAAGTATTTGAAACAGATTTATTCGTATTGAGTAAACTGTCTTTTTGATATCGTTTATTTACCCAACTGGGCAATAAACAACCATTAAGTTGTCTTTGTTTATTTTCCATCCAGAACTATCAAATGGTTGGAATATTTTTTTATTCTTGTGAGTTTTTTTTTGGTTTTGGTTTTACTTAAAGTTTACTAAAAATACAAAATCAAACATTAAAAGCTCTTAGGAATTATCCGAAGATAGGATTTGTTCTACCGATATCGCTAACTTATATTATAGTAGGACGTTAAGTTTGAAAACTCATATGTTTATTCATAAACCATACATTTGTAAAAAGTGTGATAACACGATAACGTTAGGTTCTACGTATATGATGTAGATTATAAGTTTACGTCATATAACACAACTTTTACCCTAAATTTACTAAAGTAATTAATAAAAACAGCGGTCCTTAAAAATTTAAAAAAATCACTTTTACGTTACTGAGATATCGATTTCCATTTGGTTTTTTAATGTAACCAACAAATTATGAGGATAAAGATGTGTATCACATAAATATTAGTTCCTTATCGCTGCATCTCACAAACCCAATGCTTAACGAGCAGGACGCGGTCCATATGTATCGGGAACACATATACTATACTATATACTATGGTATAACTGTTAGTGGTGGAGCATTCAATTGGTTTCATATTCTGAGAAAGCAGAGATGGAAATCTCCCTGTCAGTATTCTTCAACTGCTGACAATAGGAATACTGCATAAAAAACTAAGGTATACACATGAATCACGTTATGTTGAGTATGATAAACTCAAAGCATAACAATGAGAAAGAGGTGCATATAAAAACAATGTCACGATTGTTGGTGTATGGAATATTCCATCGGTTTGATATTCTGAGAAAGCAGAGATGGAAAACTAAACCGAGAATTCTGAACGGGTCACACACTGACAATAAATCACAACCAAGATTTATTCTAACACTTTGTGTAGTGCAACATGCAGGGCGCTTAATTTCCTTGCATTAAGATTGTTAATACTGTTAAACATATACTAATATTCTATGTTGAAAATATACTAACATATGGTCTGAAGTTTTTCCAGAAATTGACTGTTGATTCGAGCAGACTTCACAAGACAAGTTCCGATGACAATTATCAGCATTAAATGTGTCCTGTAGTGTTTAATACAAGTTGAAAGTTCAATAACTGAAATGCTAAATGTAACAGTTAATATGCAATATTAATATTCTAGTTTAATAATATTATAACTTTCCCACCTACTTCGTAAAACAATTAGATACACAGTTTACAATTATTTATAACAATACAAAATATATTATAAATCATTAGGTCATACTGACAACATGAGTAATGCATACTACTCGTATATGTACTGATACAACGATAGTGGATAGTTTATAGTAAAATCACAAGACATTAAGCCATAATGCTGTTACATTCTGTTCTGTTCCAAACTCTTTTCGCTCTGACTATGTCTGATCTTGCTTAAAAAATGTTTTTATTGGTATCATGAAATACCTTGAAATATTATATTACCATAACTCTTTATTTCCCTAGTTTACTAGCTGTAAATAGACGATACATTTTTACTATCTCAGAAATGCGGATTAGCATTTAGCGTTAAAGTAAAAATTTAAATAAAATCATTAAATCTTCTTTAAGCACGATGTGTGTTTTAAATATTTTATAGATTGTCACCCAACTAAAGGAATAGGATGTCCTTATGAGTCCTAATATTTGAAGTCTATTTATTCTTCCTTACATTCAAAATATATATATATTATTGTGTTCAGAATTAAAACAGTTATTTAAAAATTTTGTATAGCAAGATAATGTAATAACTATAGTTCATTAATTATATTGAATTCATCTAATAACAAATTATACAGGGTTAATAAAAAGTGTGGAGACCCCCGACTAATATTGTAACGGCTCACACGAGAAAAACTAAACTCGCCACACATTTATGTTATATTATGAGGTACTTTTTGGGCATAATTACTGCTTCATTCACAAACCCAAAATGGGGGATTTTGGGGGCAGCTAAAAAATTTTAAATGTAAAGCCCCATCAAGTGACCTGTCATTTTCAAGCCCCTGATAAAAGAAAACAAACAACGCAAACTAGAGGTCTCTATCTTAACCCAGTAAAAATGACTGCCAATTTAAAATTTTATAAGCCAGAATAAACTACTTACAACATAGGAATAAGTAACTTTTGGGGCAGCTAAAAACTGTCACTTTTAAGCACCACTCAGTTGATCTCTCATTTGTTAGGTATTCATAAAAGGTACAAACTAGGAAAAGTGGAGAATTCTAATGAAACCCGTATTTTTTATTGTTCCATATAAAGGAAAAGAAGAGATATTTAATAAGAATTTTCCAACATCGTTTTGTATTTTTTAAGCAGATACTCTGTCATTACTTACCAGCTTAACGTTTCACAAGAAGTGTTCAAATTGCTTCCCCTCAGCGGCTTGACAATGCGCTAGTGTGGTGTAAACATGTGATACAACTCGCTGCAATGTTTGTTGAGGAATCCCACGTATTTCCTGTACAACTCGATTTCTCAGATCATCAATATCTCGTGGCTTTGTTTTGTACACTCTGTCTTTGACATAACCCCACATGAAGTAGTCAAGTGGTGACAGGTCTGGTGATCTGGCGGGCCACTCAATAAACCCACGCTACCTATCCATCGATTTGGGAAAACATTATCCAAGTAGTGGCGGACTTGCCGGCTATAATGTGGAGGTGCTCCGTCTTGTTGGAACCAAACTTGTTGTATATATATATATATATATATGTGTGTGTGTGTGTGTGTGTGTGTGTGTGTGTGTTTGACAGGTATTTCGTCTTCCGATCATATGTTAGTTTGATTATTTAAACGCATATGTGACAGATACGGCCAAATACAAAATAATTGAATCACAAAAAGTAATCGCTCTGTGGTGTAATGGTAGCACATTCACCCGGCAAGTGAGAGATCCGGGATCGAGTCCCGGCGGAGCAAGTACTTTTTGTGATTCAATATTTATTGAAATTATATATATATATATTAGCTAAAACTCTAATATGGCAGTATATTTTCTATCTACGTTTTTCTTTTCTCTTTAAAGAATTACATTTTTTATTTACACAACTTTTTATTTATCACGTTAATGCGCTGTTATTTTTTCAATTCAATTAATATGTTATTTATTACTAGAAGATAGAACACCTTGATAGGATAGGATGTGCTTTAACAGCATTGGCTTTTTACAAAGGAAGGGCTCCCTCATTTTTCAGGAGTGTCGTGTATTGCTTACCCCCGCCACTGCTCCACTCATTAACTATCAGTCCTAATGGACCTGTTGTCCGGCATGACGTTCATTTATCAGTGATTACCTCACTCGGCGTTGTAGAGTTAGGCCGATTTCCTGATCACCCACAGTAATCACTCACCATACCTTTAATAGTAAATAAAGCAATAGCGTAAAAATCACAAGGTTAGTATTTTGTTAGAGTTTTTATTCCAGATTGGGTAATTTCAACGTATGATAGATTAACGTCAATAAGTTATGTTTCACTGTCTTTAGATACTTTCACTTCTAACAACCCAGGGATTCATTGTGAACCACTCGGCAAAACAAAATGCTTTATACACCGAAAGGGTGTAATAAAATTCCGTTTGTCTATGGTTGTGGTTATAACGTCTGTACCTTCCTTAATATACGAATGGGCCAGACCAAAGCGAAATGAAAAAAGAAAGTCGTAAATTTAAAAATTAAAAATGCGCCTTATAACACTTTTGAAGTTTTTATAATCACGATTTTTATAATTCATGTTAAGTACCTCAAGAAGGATACTTCGGTTCCGAAATTTACATCGTGAAAATAAAAACTTCAACAATGTCAAAAGGTACCTTCTCTTTACTTGTATTAAAAACATTTTAGGTTACATTAGTAATCTAAAATTTAATATATGTGTCAGATTGCGCCATTGTGTCATTTGCCAGACACTCTAGTCTGAGTTCATTTCCGCTGGAAGAATATTCTAAACTTAAAATATTACAACATCATTTCATTGATGGAATGATGTCAGATGAGCAGATTACAAATAATTATTATGGTAATAGGGTGAGTGACCCCAATCCGACGAAAGGATAGTCGTTTAGGCACGCCAACTGTTGAAATTGAAAAGGTTAGCCTGAAATAAGCAGGGACACAAAATTCGTGTACGTTTAAACCTGCGAGTCGAGGATAAACCGGATCTGCAGGGCGTAGTTGTGTAGCTTGCATTATTTAAGGTGCAAAGCAACGTGATCTTGTCCTAAACTTGTGACGTTGGTAAAACTGAGGATAATAGTCCTCAATTATTGGTGGTTATAACTCATCCGAGACGATAAAGTGGGTCTTAAATGGTGGATTTACATAACGGTCGATGTAATTAGCTCTCTGGAAATTTGCCGTTCGTTTTAATGATATAAGGTTTAATGGCATGGAAAGTTGAAATAAATTAGCTTCACAAGCCCTTGGTTTCTTTACGTCTTCAATATTGAAAGACTCTGTTTAGTATGATCATTAATTAACTAATAATTAATTATTAAGGTGTCAGTTTTGAATTCGTATAATTTAAAACTTCACAGTAACATATAAAGTTATATCAATATATTACTTATAAAAACTTACTTGTTTGCAATTAGATAAGTACATATTAAAAAAAGTGGAACTTTATTTAAATTTCATTTTATATAATTTTTAAGTTAACTGGTAGTTATTTGAACTATTGTAGGACTTTCAGAATTTTATGGAATAGTTGTTTACAGTAAAGGAGTATAATTAAGTTTCTGTAATCGGCGTTGTATTCACATTTTGTTTTTTGTCAATTAATGTTAATGGGAGCTTTACATCGAAAGGAAATGGATACATTTTGCTCAAATTGAAAGGAACGCCGTTATAAAGTGCTAGTGAAGTTTTAACACATCACTACATACTATGTCAAACATTTAATTATGTATGTAAAGTACTGGATAAGACTGTTAGGTTCTTTTGTATAAAGTTGGTTATTGACGACGGATAATTTTTTCAAATTATCAAATTAGTGTGTCATTATGTAATATTTGATAGGAGAATATACCTCCAATTGTTTTTTACATCATAATAATGGATAGTATGATTTCGGACATTTGCCAGCGCTATTTGTTACAAATTGCATAACACTACACTCTTAGGATTGAAATCTACCCTTTTATTTCATAATTAGTAAGAGCGGCCGTAACTGTCACTTAAAGATACGAGACAAACGCCGTGATTCGAGATTCAGTTGAATTCTCTGACAGCACAACATCAACCTTCTTATTTATTACCTTGATTATAGATAGGAATACTGTTTTAGTTGTATGTATCTATGTAAACTATGTAATATGTGATTGCAAATTTTGGTTTTGTAAAGAATTGTGAGATATTCCTTTTTATGGTCTTTCCTTCCATCCATTAAAAAATTAAAGACAATATAAAGGAATTTATTTAGTGTAGCACTCACAAGATAAACTAATATATTAGTGTGTCATTATGTAATATTTGATAGGAGAATATACCTCCAATTGTTTTTTACCTTGTTTTGTAACCATAGACGGATTGCAAAGGAAACAGGATTTTCTGGAATTTTTTCATAGTTCAGTGATACAAACAACAGTAACACTATGTTCCGAAATCTTCAATCTTATTTGTTGCTCAGGTGGATGACTACTATATTACATATTCAAAAACTATGTTGAAATAATAAAAAAAAAAATTGCCATGACTTTACGACTCGCTTAAAGGAACTGGACAAACCTGATGCGTTGTATTAGTTACACAATTTTAGTTTATTAATTATTATTACACAATACTGTTAGTGTTTATTTATTTTTGAATATAATCACCATAGCAGAGGTGTAATTAGATCTTGTAGGCAACTTTCATATTCATTACAGTAGTAATATTTTAATTTACTTTCATGATCTTCTTAAACTAATTTCAATGGCTTAACCACACTCCATTTATAATAAGGCATGTACAGTTTCTGCCGTATAAAATATATAAATCACAAACCATCTATGTAGTAGAGTGAAGACTATTCGTACTTCAAGTAAAATACTTTTACGTCCCATACAAAAAGTACTACTTCTATATTACGGTTATTTGATCTTTGTATGACATAAATGCACACCAATTAGAGTCTTAAGCAACGTTTCTTAGATTTTATACTGTAAAGTTAACTTTATTATATTAAATCTCCTAATTAATTGTGAATGTCACTTGTTAAT